>NC_052158.1:4614508-4632633 GCF_902713615.1 Scyliorhinus canicula
CCCGCTCCTCGAAGGAGGTGAGGATTCTTAAGTCTGGCTCCCCACCGCCACGTCTGGGCCGTCTCCGCCGATTGTGGCAGAGCTTTTCTGAGGAGACACAGAGAGGGCATTGTTAGCCACATGTGTGATTCACCGTGGTGGGAGGGGGGATGTGAAGGGTTGGAGTGGGGGGTTGAAGGGGGAGGGGGTAGAGAGGGTTGGGGGTCACATGGGGAGTTGGGGGGTGGATGCTCCCTTGGGGGGTGGGGGTGTTGGTGTCCAGTCACTTGTGCTGCCCGGTGTCGGTCATTGACCTTTTTCCTGCAGTGGAGGCCATTCCTCCTGGTCACATTCCCGGAGCTCACAGCCGCTGCCACCTCATCCCCGGCGGCACTGGCTGCCCTATGGCTCATCCCCCAGGACTCTCGGGGGGGGGAACAGGACATCCCTCCTGGCCTCCACTGCGTCTCACAGCCTCCCCAGATCTGTGCCCCCGAATCTTGGGGCGGGTCTCCTGGGCTCCATTGTTGTGAGCTGGCTGGGGTTAGCTGAGCAAGTGCAGCCTAAATGCTGCTCGACCTGTTAGCTGGTGAAAGCCGGGAGACCCCGCTCCCGGGATCTACCCCAGCTCGCAACGCCTAGCGAGATTCAACCCAGTCTCGCGAGATGTTGCAAGGGGAATCCCACCCACAATGGGCGGGGTCACTTTTTAGCAAGTCTGCATAAAATCTGCAACATGGAAGCACAGCGGTAACACTGTTGCTTCACAGCGCCAGGGTCCCAGGTTCGATTCCCAGCTTGGATCACTGTCTGTGCGGAGTCTGCACCTTCTCCCTGTGTCTGCGTGGGTTTTCCTCGGGTGCTCCGGTTTCCTCCCACAAGTCCCGAAAGACGTGCAGTTTAGGTAATTTGTACATTGCGAATTCGCCCTCTGTGTACCCGAACAGGTGCCGGACCAGCACATCTTTGGGTTGTGGGAGTGAAACCAACCAGACACGGGGAGAATGTGCAAACTCCACACGGACAGTGACCCAGGGCCGGGATTCGAACCCAGGTCCTCAGCGCCGTAGTCCCAGTGCTAACCACTGCACTCGCAGCCATGGAGCACGGGGAGTGGACCATCTCCGTCTGGGACTGCGCCACATCACCCCATTGACTGAGCCACCACCTTCTGGGTCTGGGTCACATTTGGATTTGGATTTGGATTTGTTTATTGTCACGTGTACCGAGGTACAGTGAAAAGTATTTTTCTGCAGGCAGCTCAACAGATCATTAAGTACATGGGAAGAAAAAGGAAATTAGACAAAATTCAAGAAAATACAAGAAAATACATAATAGGGCAACACAAGATATACAATGTAACTACATAAGCATTGGCATCGGATGAAGCATACAGGGTGTAGTGTTAATGAGGTCAGTCCAGAAGAGGGTCATTTAGGAGTCTGGTGACAGTGGGGAAGAAGCTGTTTTTGAGTCTGTTCGTGCGTGTTCTCAGACTTCTGTATCTCCTGCCTGATGGAAGAAGTTGGAAAAGTGAGTAAGCCGGGTTGGAGGGTTCCTTGATTATGCTGCCCGCTTTCCCCAGGCAGCGGGAGGTGTAGATAGAGTCCATGGATGGGAGGCAGGTTCGTGTGATGGACTGGGCGGTATTCACGACTCTCTGAAGTTCCTTGCGGTCCTGGGCCGAGCAGTTGCCATACCAGGCTGTGATGCAGCCAGATAGGATGCTTCTGTGGTGCATCGTTAAATGTTGGTTAGGGTTAATGTGGACATGCGGAATTTCCTTAGTTTCCTGAGGAAATATAGGCGCTGTTGTGCTTTCTTGGTGATAGCGTCGATGTGAGTGGACCAGGACAGATTTTTGGTGATGTGCACTCCAACGAATTTGAAACTGCTAACCATCTCCACCTCGACCCCGTTGATGCTGACAGGGGTGTGTACAGTACTTTGCTTCCTGAAGTCAATGACCAGCTCTTTAGTTTTGCTGGCTGATGTACCATCAATTGTACGCAAGGCAAGTGATTTACCAAAGTCCGGCTTTAATAGACTAGAACACAGCTCTGCGATCGTCTACAATGGAAAGGACGATCGTCAGGCGTCTGACCATTTATACCTCGTTAATAGAGGCGTGGTTAACTCAGCCTCTCGGCCAATCGGTCGAGAGGCACATGACCGACCAGGGCCAATGGTAAGCCGACGTTCTGGCCCAATGGCAGACAGGTATGCAGATCATATCACCACATTCACCCCTTGCAGAGAAGGAAGGCCGGGGGGGGGGGGGGGTGTGAACGAGACCCGGGGGGGGGGGGGGAGAACTGGTTATATGAGTAGCCTTCGGAGAATACATTTTCTCTCCTTACCCTTATCGAATTTGGGGGCTTCCCACTGGCCCAGACATAACAATATTTACAAAAAAAAAAGGTCCATGGGGCTGTAGAACTCTAGAAGGATTCGATCAGTCCTTTGGTGGTCCTTGACGTCCTGGCCGAGCGCCGCAGTGGAGGAGTTGACGTCGGATCGGCCGATGGTCCTGCTGATGTCCTGGAGTCCGGGAGCGATGGACTTCGAGTAGTCTCCGTCACCTGAGCTGGCCGCGGAGACGCCATGGATGAGGGATGGGGAAGCTGAGTGGGTGCTGGGTGAAAAAGGGGGAGGGGGGGTCTGTGGTGGGGGGGGGGGGGGGCGCCGCGGCGGGTGCCAGGTCCGGAGGGAGACCATGTCCTGCCGACCGGTCGGGGTACTCCACATAAGCGTACTGCGGGTTAGCGTGAAGTAACTGGACATGCTCCACCAACGGGTCGGACTTGTGCACCCGCACATGCTTCCGGAGCAAGATGGGCCCCGGGGTGACCAGCCACGTCGGGAGAGGGGATCCGGAGGATGACTTCCTGGGGAAAACGAGAAGACGTTCATGGGGTGTCTGATTAGTTGCGGTACAGAGGAGTGAGCAGATAGAGTGTAGGGGATCACCTCTTGCCATCGGGAAATAGGGAGATTTCTGGACCGGAGGCCCAGTAGTATGGTCTTCCAGATGGCACCATTCTCCCGCTCGACCTGTCCGTTACCCCGAGGGTTATAGCTGGTCGTCCTACTAGAGGCGATGCCCCTGTCGAGCAGGAATTGACGCAGCTCATCGCTCATAAATGAGGACCCCCGATCGCTGTGTATGTACGCGGGGTAGCCGAACAGTGAGAAGATGGAGAGTAGGGCCTTAATGACGGTCGATGTGGTCATGTCGGGGCAGGGAATGACGAAGGGGAAGCGGGAGTATTCATCGATCACCGTCAGGAAGTAAATGTTGCGGTTGTTAGAGGGAAGGGGCCCCTTGAAGTCAATGCTAAGATGTTCGAAGGGGCGGGATGCTTTGATCAGGTGTGCGCGCTCGGGGCGGTAGAAGTGCGGTTTGCACTCGGCGCAGATGTGGCAGTCACGGGTTACTGACCTGACTTCCTCGATGGAGTAGGCAGGATTGCGGGCCTTAATGAAATGGTGTAGGCGGGTCACCCCTGGATGGCAGAGGTCTGCGTGGAGAGAGCGGAGGCGGTCTGTCTGCGCGCTGGCGCAGGTACCGAGGGACAGGGCATCAGGAGGCTCATTGAGCTTCCCAGGACGATACAAGATATCATAGTTGTACGTGGACAACTCGATCCGCCACCGTAAAATCTTGTCATTTTTGATCTTGCCCCTTTGTGCATTATCAAACATGAAGGCTACTGACCGTTGGTCTGTGAGGAGGGTAAACCTCCTGCCGGCCAAATAGTGCCTCCAATGTCGCACAGCTTCGACTATGGCCTGGGCTTCCTTTTCCACAGAGGGGTGGCGGAGTTCAGAAGCCTGGAGAGTTCTGGAGAAGAAGGCCACGGGTCTGCCCGCTTGGTTCAGGGTGGCCGCCAGAGCTACTTCTGATGCGTCGCTCTCGACCTGGAGGGGGAGGGCCTCGTCGATGGCGCGGATCGTGGCCTTTGTGATGTCCACTTTGATGCGGCTAAAGGCCTGGCAGGCCTCCGTCGACGGCGGGAAGGTCGTGGTTTGCATGAGGGGACGGGCCCTGTCAGCGTAATTGGGAACCCATTGGGCGTAGTATGCGAAGAACCCCAGGCAGCGTTTGAGGGATTTGGGGGTATTGGGGAGAGGGAGTTCCATCAGGGGCGCATGCGTTCGGGATTGGGGCCTATCACTCCGTTACGCACTACGTAGCCGAGGATGGCTAGGCGGTCGGTGCTAAACACGCATTTATCCTTATTGTACGTGAGGTTAAGGAGTTTTGCGGTTTGGAGGAATTTCTGGAGGTTGGCGTCATGGTCCTGCTGGTCGTGGCCGCAGATGGTGACATTATCAAGATACGGGAAGGTAGCCCGTAATCCGTACTTGTCGACCATTCGGTCCATCTCCCGTTGGAAGACCGAGACCCCATTTGTGACACCAAACGGAACCCTAAGGAAGTGGTAGAGGCGCCCATCAGCCTCGAACGCGGTGTACAGGCGGTCACTCGCGCGGATGGGGAGCTGGTGGTAAGCGGACTTAAGGTCCACAGTGGAGAAGACCTTGTATTTCGCGATCTCGTTTACCATGGTGGAAATACGGGGGAGAGGATACGCGTCCAGTTGCGTAAACTGATTGATGGTTTGGCTATAATCGATGACCATCCGGTTTTTCTCCCCAGTCCGGACCACCAGCATTTGGGCTCGCCAGGGACTGTTGCTGGCCTCGATGACCCCTTCCGTCAGCAACCTCTGGACCTCGGACCTGATGAAGGACCGGTCCTGGGCGCTGTACCGTCTGCTCCGGGTCGCGACGGGTTTGCAATCGGGGGTGAGATTAGCAAACAAGGAGGGGGGGTCCACTTTGAGGGACGCGAGGCTGCAGACAGTGAGGGGGGGTATAGGGCCGCCGAATTGGAAGGTCAAGCTCTGCAGGTTGCACTGAAAATCCAGTCCTAGAAGTGCCAGTGCGCAAAGGTCAGGGAGGACAAGGAATTTATAATTTTTAAAAACCTTCCCTTGGACCGTGAGGTCCGCGATGCAGCACCCGGTGATGTGGACGGAGTGCGAACCTGAGGCTAAACCGATTTTGTGTGTTACGGGATGGACAGGGAGCGCGCAGCGTCTTACCGTGTCAGGGTGAACGAAGCTTTCCGTGCTCCCGGAGTCCAGCAGGCAGTCCGTCACGTGGCCGTTGAGGTGGATCAGCGTTGTCGTTTTGGCGAGCGTGCTGTGGACGTGACTGGTCGAGTTGAACGGCCGCGAGCCGTTGAGAAAATCCGTCGTCGCCGTCCGAGTCGATGCTGGAGGGACCTTGCGTGGCAGTCCCGGAAGTCGGTGGCCAGGATCCATATGTGAAGTCTGCGTCCCACGATGGCGGCGCCCAGGACCCGCACGTGGGGTCGGCGTCCCAAGATGGCGGCGCCCAGGACCCGCACGTGGGGTCGGCGCCCCAAGATGGCGGCACCCAGGACCCGCACGTGGGGTCGGCGCCCCAAGATGGCGGTGTCCAGGACCCGCACGTGGGGTTGGCGCCCCAAGATGGCGGCGCCCAGGAAGCCCTCGTGGTCGCTGGGGGCGGAGCTAGCGTTGCCGGCGAGCCGGGTGGAGCCGCTGCGAGCGGAGGAGGTGAGGCGCGCAGGCCGGGTGCAGGAGGCCGGGGGCAAGGGGAGCAGATTCGCGCGGCGGGCAGGTAGGGACCGGGAGGGCCCGGAGAGGCGAGCCGGTCAGGCGCCGGGGCCCAGGGGTGGGGGGGGGGGGAGGTACGCGCTGCGGGCAGGCAGTGACGGGAGGGCACGGAGAGGCGAGCGGTCGGGCGCCGGGGCCCGGGGGCGGGGGGGGGGGAGAGGTACGCGCGGCGGGCAGGCAGGGACCGGGAGGGCCGGAGAGGCGAGCCGGTCGGGCGCCGGGGGCCCGGGGGGCGGGGGGGGAGAGGTACGTGCGGCAGGCAGGCAGGGACCGGGAGGGCCGGAGAGGCGAGCGGTCGGGCGCCGGGGCCCGGGGGCGGGGGGGGGGGGGGTAGAGGTACGCGCGGCGGGCAGGCAGGGACCGGGAGTGCCCGGAGAGGCGAGCCGGTCGGGCGGGGCCGGGGGCGGGGGGGGGGAAGAGGTACGCGCGGTGGGCAGGCAGGGACCGGGAGGGCCTGGGGAGGTGCGCTTGTCGGCCGGCTGGGGCAGAGTCGTGAGGAGCTGGGTGAGGTGGAGCGGCTCTGGGGCGCGAGTCGGGAGTGGCTGGGGCGGCCCTGGGGGAGAGAGAGAGGCACACAGGCCGGTCGCAGAGGCCTGGGGGGGGGGGGGGGGGGGAGTGCTGTGCAGCTTCCAGAAGCGCTGCAGCCAGCGTTTTGGCCTGGCAGACCGTGGAGTAGTGGCCCTTCTTCCCGCAGCTCTTATAGAGGGCGGAGCGGGCTGGGCAGCGCGAGCGAGGGTGTTTAGCGTACCCACAAAAGTAGCAGCGGGGCCCCGCGGATTTATCGGGGCGCCCCGTGGCACAAGCCTGAGGGAGGTCGGGAGCGGCGGGTGGCGGGTGGGAAGCGTGCCAGGAGGCCTGGCCAGGGTCATAGGTGCGAGCGCTTTGATCTGCGACCTCCAGAGAGGAGGAGAGAGTCAGCGTCTCCGTTAAACTGAGTTGTCCTCTTTCCAGCATCCGCTGGCGGATCACGGGAGACAGCATCCCAGCCACGTAAGCGTCTCTGATCAGTAGCTCCATGTGCTCTGTAGCGGACACCACTACACAGGAGCAACTTCTCCCCAGGGCATAGAGGGCCCAGGCGTATTGGCTTAGAGACTCACCGGGGACCTGCTTTCTGGTGGCCAGCAGATGTCGAGCGAATACCCTGTTGACCGGTTTGATGAATTGTCCTTTTAGCTTTTGTATTGCGTCATCATAATTCGTTTCCTCTTTGATTATTGCGTAGGCGTCGATACCCACGCTGGAGTGGAGGACGTGCAGCTTCTGTGCCATGGTGGGGGGGGGGGGGGGGGGGTGGTTGTAGATGCTAGGAACCCTTCGGCAAGTCAGCCAGAGTTGGAAAAGTTCTGCAGAGTTCGGAGTTTGCGGGCTGATGCGGAGGCATTCGGGCTTGATGTGGAACTCCATCTTCAAAGTCGTAGTCTATTAAATTGATGTACCATCAATTGTACGCAAGGCGAGTGATTTACCAAAGTCCGGCTTTAATAGACTAGAACACAGCTCTGCGATCGTCTACAATGGAAAGGACGATCGTCAGGCGTCTGACCATTTATACCTCGTTAATAGAGGCGTGGTTAACTCAGCCTCTCAGCCAATCGGTCGAGAGGCACATGACCGACCAGGGCCAATGGTAAGCCGACGTTCTGGCCCAATGGCAGACAGGTATGCAGATCAGATCACCACACTGGCATTGAGGGAGAGATTGTTGTTGTTACACCACTCCACCAGGTTCTCTATCTCCCTCCTGTATTCTGACTCGTTATTCGAGATCCGGCCCACTATGGTCGTATCGTCAGCAAACTTGTAGATGGAGTTGGAACGAAGTTTTGCCACGCAGTCGTGTGTGTACAGCTAGTAGAGTAGGGGGCTAAGTACGCAGCCTTGCGGGGTCCTGGTATTGAGGACTATTGTGGAGGAGGTGTTGGTGTTCATTCTTACTGATTGTGGTCTGTTGGTCAGAAAATCGAGGATCCAGTTGCAGAGTGGAGAGCCAAGTCCTAGGTTTTGGAGCTTTGATATGAGCTTGGCTGGGATTATGGTGTTGAAGGCGGAGCTGTAGTCAATAAATAGGAGTCTATTTATATGAGCCAGTGACTGCGCCATCTCCCTCTGGGATTGAGCCACCTCCCTCTGTGTCTGTGCCACGTTGGCCAGCGCCTGGGCAATGCCACCGATGTTCCCAGCCATGGCCTGCTGTGACTGGGCCACACTCAAAAGTGCCCCTGCAATGAGTGGCACGGCAGCACAGTGATTAGCACTGTTGCTTCACAGTGCCAGGGACCCGGGTTCAATTCCCGGCTTCGGTCACTATCTGTGCGGAGTCTGCACGTTCTCCCCGTGTCTGTGTGGTTTTCCTCCGGGTGCTCCAGTTTCCTCCCACAAGTCCCGAAAGACGTGCTGTTAGGTGAACTGGACATTCTGAATTCTCCCTCTGTGACCCGAGCAGGTGCCGGAATGTGGTGATTAGGGAATTTTCACAGTAACTTCATTGCAGTGTTAATGTAAACCTACTTGTGACAATAAAGATTATTATTATTATTTCCAGGTGGCTCTGGCACATGGCTGCCTGGGAGGCGGTAACCCTGTCCTGGGCCTCGGCCAGCACCTGCAGAGAATGTCCCAGGCCTAGGAAATGTTGATCCATGCCAAAGCCCTCGCCCCCCAATGCCTCCACCGCGGATGCCACCGTGTGGTGTTGGCCTGGGTGGCACGCATGGTCAGCACCCCCTCCTGCACCTGCACGCGATTGTCCTCCTCCACCTCCGCCTACACCTGAAGGTGGTGTGGGGGTGAGGGTGATGCTGAGGGTGAGGGCCATGGCGTGGGGCTGAGGGTGAGGGTGGTGCGGGGCTGAGGGTGAGGGTTGAGGGGTGGTGCGGGGCTGAGGGTGAGGGTTGAGGGATGGTGCGAGGCTGAGGGTGAGGGCCATGGCGAGGGGCTGAGGGTGAGGTGGTGGTGAGGGTGGTCTGTGGGCTGAGGGTGAGGGTGGCGGGGGATTAGGTTGAGGGTGGGCGTGTGGCTGCGGTTGAGGGTGGTGTGGGGCTGAGGGTGAGGGGAGGGTGGGGCTGAGGGTGAGGATGTTGTGGGGCTGAGGGTGAGGGTGGTGTGGGGGTGAGGGCGAGGGTGGGGGTGGTTGTAGGGTGGGGGTGAGGGGGAGTGGTGTGGGGATGAGGGTAAGGGTGGGGGGAGGGTGGTATGGGGTGAGGGTGGAGGGTTGGTGTGGGGGCGAGGGTGAGGGGGGGTAGGGTGGTATGGGGTGAGGGTGAGGGTGGTGTGGGGCTGAGGGTGAGGGTGGGGGTGAGGGTTGTATGGGTGAGGGTGGTTGGGGCGAGGGTGTGGGTTGGGGGAGGTGGTGTGGGGCTGAGGGTAAGGGTGGGGGTGAGGGTGGTATGGGGTGAGGGTGTGGGTGGTGTGGGGTGAGGGTGGTGTGGGACTGAGGGTGAGGGTGGTGTGGGGCTGAGGTTGAGGGTTGGGGGGGTTGGTTTGACACACGTGGCATGGGGAACTGTAACTCAGGGTCTCACCTCCTTGCCCCTGGCCGCCCTCCACCCCGGCAACCTCCCATTCTCCAGGCCCCCAACCACGTTCAGGGCCCTCTGCTCTGCCACAGTGAGGGTCCGCAGGTCCGGAGGTCCTCCTCCAGTTATCTCCCACTCCCGGCGGTTCTGAGCGGGCTTTTCCTGGCCGGGGGGGTTAACAGAAAACGACAGTGTTAGACAGTCCGACGCAAGCAGCCCAGGAGGTGGGTACCTGGTGGCTTCAGTCACTCGGGCACCCGGCCATGGCGGCCGGTATGGGTGCCGACATGTGGTTCAGGGTAGGGGGGGGGGGGTTCGCCTGCTCTCCGGGTTGGAGGGGGGGTGGGTTATGGGTGTGTGGGATGGGGGTGGGTGCCAGGGGCACAGCGCTGCCTACTCACCCTGGCCGCCCTGAGGAGGTCGGACAGTTTCCTCCGGCACTGCTGACTGGGCCGGATGGTGTTGCTCACGGCGCTAACCGCATCTGCCACCTGCGCCCAGGCACGCTGAACGGCGGCGGCTGGCAGCCTCCTTCCCGGGCCGGGGTACAGGGTCGCAGGCCTCTCCTCCACCACATCCAGCAGGGACTCCAGCTCGGTGTCTCCGGGGTTCTGCTCTCCTCGCTGCCGTCTTGTTGGCTGGGATGGTGTGTGTGGGGAGTGAAGTGTGTCTGTGTAGCTGCAGCTTGTCAGCCTCCTGAGTGTCAATCTCAGACCTGGCCAATCCAGCACCGTTTCTCATTGGAATCGATTGTGTTCCACGTGGCGCCGGTGCTAACCCCTCAACAGTAGCCGAATCGGTCCAGGTGTGGCGTCAGCTTTGCTGTTGTGAAACTTGACGAATCCTGCGCCGGCGCCAACACTTAGCCTCCGAACAGAGAATCCCGCCGCATATTTCTGTACATTTAAGGGATATTAACGTTGTTGGTTCGGCCAGCATTATTGGGGAATGGTGCATTTAAAGGGACAGGTCAGGAGGAGCTGGACAATATGTTTCAGTTTGTGTTTCCCACAAAGTAAAACACAGTTTGACCATCCATGCCTGGGGCAGCTTTGAGACAGAAGTTAATGAAGGAGAGCAGCAGGCTGCCAGTCACTCACAGGGCAAAATCCCCACCTCCTCCCATCCTCTCTCCACCCACCCCCACCACCAACAGACCTTCACTCTCATCGCCTGGGTTCAATTATTCCCTGTCACTCCCTCTAACCCGGTTTATTCTGAATTCTGCTCCGGCTTTTATCTCCAACTCCCAAAGCAATGGGACCGAGAGCAGCAAATAACAATAATTCCTTGAGTATTGCCGTGAACGTCATGAGGGAGTTACTGAACTAAATGTGTTCAGCAGCAGAGCAGGAACATTGAAACTGAAAGTGGTTTGAATCAGGAAGTGCTGAGTGTGAACATGGCTTCCAGACAGCACGAGCAGAGTTTGTCCGAGGATTTAATTTGTCCCATTTGTCTTGATTTCTTCACTGATCCGGTTTCACTGGAGTGTGGACACAACTTCTGCCGCTCCTGTATCACCCAGTGTTGGGAAAAGAAGGAGAGAAACTCCTGCCCAGAATGTCGACAGGAGTTTCCAGAAAGAATCCTCAGAGCCAATCGGGTCTTAGCGAATCTGGCTGAGAAAGCTCGAAAATTAAAGCTGAATCAGGAAGAGGAGGAAAGTAAACTTCACTGTGAGGAACATCAGGAAGAACTGAAGCTGTTTTGTGAAACTGACAAGAAATTGATCTGTCTGATTTGTGTCGATTCACGGGAACACAGAGAACACCGCTTCATCCCGATTAAAGAAGCTGTTGAAATCTACAAGGTAAAAGGGAACAGATTTGATCCCCTGATTATCTGATCACATTTTCAGGGTCTAACACTTTTATTTTCTGATTTTCTCTCCCAATCCCAGGATGGGGTGAAATCTTCCTTAGATTCTCTCACACAGAAGAAATCGACGGTTCTAGAAATGGAGCAGCAGCAGAAACAGAAGATTTCCCAAATTAGGGTAAAGTCTCCCTGTGCTGAGCTTCCAAATTTAATTCATTATTTTGTTGTTTTTATGACAGAAACATATTATTTTTAATGTTTCTTCTGATAGAAACAGTCGGTCAGTCTGCAGAGCCACATCACATCCGAGTTCACTAAAATGCACCAGATTCTCACTGAGAAAGAGCAGCGTTTAATCCGAGATCTCAGGGAAGAAGAGGAAACAATTCTAAAAACAATGGAGGAAAATCTTTGTGAAATTCAGGAGAATTTAAATTCTATTCAGGAGAAACTCTCAAAGTTGGAAAAACAGTTGGAACAAAAAGACGGAGTGAGATTTCTGAAGGTGAGGGATTATATTTCAGTTTAGTTCAGTGAACGTTCACAGTCACAACATGATCCACACGAGCCTCCTCCCATCCTACTTCATTTCCCTGTCAATATATCCTTCTGTTCCTTTCTCCCTCATGTGTTTATCCAGCTTCTCCTTAAATGTATCCCTGGCTTTCCCTGGGTGGGTGGAATTTAATGCTGCCCCCCCCCCCTCTCCCCCCCCAGGGTACATTTAGTCAGGGTGTGGGGTGAGGGGAAGGGGACATGAGGAATGACACTGTGTGGAGTTTCTGTTGTCTTTCCACCTCTACACAGATTAAGTCCGTGGTGGTAAGTCTTGTGGGACAGCCTTCCTGTAACCAATTCAGCCCCTTAACAGGGCAATTAATGTTCTCATCCTGCTGTCACTGGTATTCCCCCAGCAATGAGCAGGGGTCTCACAATACGGGAAGCCTGAAAATCAAACCCTATTGGGATTACTGGTAGGGTTCTGGGAGGGGGTGGGGGGGAGAGATGGTGGGATTGAGGATGTAGCGGGAATGCTTTTGTTCAGTTGCACTGTGTCCCTGATTGAGGGACTGTAAGAGGTTCACGCTCCCGTTTCCTCTGACTGATGGTTCTCGACTCGAGGATTTTATAAAGAACAAAATTACACAGACACGGGGATTGGCTCAACCACAAACTTGTTGTTGAGTAAAAACACTCCCAACACCGAATACAAAGAGCTTTAAACTAGTGTAAATAACATTACACAACATTCAATTGGTTTTTCTGATTTAAATCCCTCCACAATTTAACCTCGGCTTCCACATAAACACATAAATCACCACAACTTATTAAAAAGCCTCTCCTGAAAATCCACAGACAAAACCCCACATTTCAGCCCAAACCTTCCTCAATTCAAACCCAAATCCCCCCAGGATTCGGTTGTTCCCCTGAAGTTATTTTAAAAACCTCAGCCCCAATCCCCCTGGGATTTGGCTGATAAATTACAATTCCCCACCCGGCTGCTCCTTCTGGTGTGAATTGTAGGCCCGGGAGCCAGGTTGACCGTTCTTGACCCTCCATCTTGTCTACAGGGCCAGACCCTTGGATCTTGTCCTTTTAATGATGATTCTTATCAGAATATCACAAACACATTTCCGGAGCATTGACCCCTTCCCGACTGTGACTTAATCCCGGGAGGTGTTCCTGCCATCGACAGACTGAGCCGTGTCCTCCCGTGTGATTCCCTATGTCCGGACACCATGCTCACTGCTGTGACAGACTGGAGTAAATTCCACCCCGTGTGATAGTCAGTTCCACATTCTCATCGCTCTCTCGGGAAAGAAGTTTCTCCTGAACTCTCAATTGGATTTATTTGTAACTATACTGTATTATGTTTCTAACCCGAATTCTGGATTCTCCAGAAGTGGAAATATCTTCATTGAATCTATCAAATCCGACTCCTTTCATCATTTGAAAGATCTCTATCAGCTCTTCTCTTTTCTTCAGTAAAGTTGATCAATCTTTGCTGTTAGTTGAAGCCTCTCAGTTGCTGTCGATCTTTTTGATACTTTCTCCTGTGCTTCAATATCCTTTGTGTAACATCCTCTTTCTATTCCATGTCTGCAGCAATGGGAATTGACAATTCTCAGCAGCTTGTAACAATGTGAGGGTCATTTCTGCTTTCTGGATATAGACAGTCCGTCTCTGTCAACTCAGATTTGTGTTTTGTTTATTTCAGGAGGAAGCATCTGGGAAGAGGAGGTAGGACATGAACTTTACTGAAACTCAGGGCAAGTTGGTAAAATTACTCAGCAAAGTGTTTATGGTCAATTTATAATCAACTCTTTAATATTTACAGGATTAACGATGAGGGTAAAAAGCTGTCACTAGCAGATGGTGTCCTGTCCATCGGAAAATTCAACAGCCCTTTACCGTTCCCAGTGTGGAGAGAAATGCTGGATGTCATTAACCCTGGTAAAACTCAGATAAGTTCCTCTGTCCTGATTTATATCTTATATTTGAATCATTATCCATATAAATATCACAGACACCGGGCGGGATTCTCCGGCCCGCCAGCTCCCTTTTCCTGGGCGGCGGCCCTCACCGGCAGCGGGATTCTCCGTCTCTGCCACCTGCCAATGGGATTGCCCATTGTGGCCACCCCACACCGCCGGGAATCCCGCGGGCGTGGGAGCGCTGCCGGCGCAACGGAGAATCCGTCAGCAGAGAGAATGTTTAAGGGCTTTGTTATAAAGAAATGAGGATAAAAATGGTCCTGATTGGAATTAAAATCTGATTCATGCACCTCATCCACTTTCTAAAAATCATTCTCAGCTTGGTCAGCTGAAACTGTCAGCTCCCTAAACATCACCAATACAGGAACTCTCAGATGGAGCTCTGTCTCCAGAATCCATCGATACTTTACAAACTTCAGCAAGTGGAAACTCCGCCATTCCCAGCTGAACCTTTCCTCCTCTACAATCCTTATCCTCCTGATACATCTCCACCTTGTGGACCAGACTCATGTCCATGGCCAAGGTTAGGACAGGAAGCCTGGGAATGAGGCTTTGTCTGCCTGTTGAGAGAGGAGGAGTGGTGAGGGGGATGGAGTCAGCTGGTCTTCACTGTGGACCTGGGGAACAAGCCCTGGATTGCAATCCATTTCCTGAAAGTGTCAGCAAAGCCCATTTTCTCAATTACCTTGAGGAAACATTGCACTCACTCGAGATTAATAACTTTTATACATCCAGGGAGAGGATTAAGGTAGAGGTTTGTCTGTGGAGAATCACATTGAATAACCACCTCCACATGTGGCCTCATATCAAATATTATGGCCGGGATTCTCCATTTGGGAGAGTAAGGGCGCGATTCAACTAAAAGGGAACAAAGTCCCAGAGCGAGCGTATTTAACCGCGTGTTTCCCAGAGCTCACAGTGCCGAGAAACACATGGCTATAAAACGGCACCCACGTTGGGTGAGGTGCCTAAGTGGGGAATGCGAGGCCGAGGACGCACATCGCCCCGTTTTGTGCAGTGAGGAGCTCCGCTCGCCGGAACTCCTCAGCGCAGGGAGAGATCGGCCATTTTAAAATCCTGATCTCCGAGGCCGCTGGCGCCACCCCTGATACACCCCCCAATGTCCAATGCACCGTGGGAGGGGGTCTCCAGACCCCTCGCAACACCTACGCAGGGCAGCCCAGGCCAATCACCACCACACCAGACTGACACCCAAGTGGCAGTGCCAGGTGGCAGTGCCAGGGTGCCTGGGTGGCACCACCACTGCCAGGGTACCACCCTGCCCAATGGGCATACCCCTGGGGCCTCTGATCCCCTGGGAGACCCCCACGATGCTATTCTGCCTGGTTCCTGTTTGTGGGAATCAGTACCGAACGGTGCCCGCCCGATGTCTCCGAGGGGAAGGGAGATTGATCCCACACCTCGGGAAACTGAGGAATCTGCATATTAAAGTGAGACCAGCTGCCTCGCTTTAATATGTCAATTTCTGCAAAGTGACCCCGCCCACAATGGGCAGGATTCACATCACAACGTCTCGAGATCACGTTAGATGTCACGGGACGTTGTGAGCCGGGTAGATCCCGAGAGCGGGGTCTCCTGGCTTTTATCGTCCACGCTGAGCCGCGGCGAGCTGCTTTTCGGGCGCAGCGTGGCCATTGGATCGCGCCCTGAGTGTTGCCGTGGGGACTGAATTGCGGCTAATCCCGTTCCCTTGGGGGCGCTATTCGGGAAGCGAGTCAGGACATGCAAATGAGCCAGTGCTCTTCCCACGGGAATCAGAGCAATTCCCATTCCCGCTGGTGTCTGATTCGCTGGGGCCTGAATTAGCGCTGGAGAGCCTGACAAGCTGGAGCTGTTTATAAACGCTCCGCTCCCCAAACACTCCCATTCCAGCCAAGAAGGTGGCTCCACGGAGACCTGCCCCCAGACTTTCTGAGTCAGTGGCCAATCGCATGCTGGACGTGGTGGAGCAGAGGCAGGACACCCTCTTCCCCAGGGTGGGCAGGAGACCCAAGCCCACCATCATCAACAGGGCCTGGGAGGAGGTGGCAGAGATGGTCAGTGCTGCCAACCTCACCAGGAGGACTGGGGCCCAGTGCCGAAAAACGATGAACGATCTCCTGAGGGCAGCTCGGGTGAGTCACCACCTCTGTGTCCCTGGCATCACTCCTGTCCCTCACTCCTCACAACCTGATGCACGATGAATAACCACAGAAACAAAGGAGTAGTCCGAATCGAAGGCTTTAATCTGCAAGAAGTTTCCCCAGCAGTTTGAGTACAGAAAGAACGATGGCTGCTGGGAAACACGGGTTCTTGTACTCCGCCTCGTGGGCGGAGCTACCTTCGTCTTGACCAATGAGAAAGCAAATTATGTATTTTTTTGTATTTTCTTGAATTGTGTTTAACTCCCTCTCCTTCCATGTACTGAATGATCTGTTGAGCTGCTTGCAGAAAAATACTTTTCACTGTACCTCGGTACACGTGACAATAAACAAATCCAATCCAATCCAACACTTGGGCCAATGGGCAGCGAGCTTTCTTCACCAATAGCAGCTCACACTCCCAGGTACCGTAGTACCTCTAGTCATACTACCACATTCACCACTTGTTGAGAAAGGAACCGGAGGGGGGGGGGGGGCATGTGCTCATTGAGAAGCCACCGGGGGGGGGGGGGGGTGGGGGGGTGTCCAGTGCGGGTGGGACAAGATACTGGTAGTATGACTAGTGATATGGGATTATACCTCTCCAACGGTGGCTGCCCACTGGCCCGTAACTATATACAGAGATGTGTTATCACACGGCGAATTATTTACAGAGTCGGGAAAAAAGGCCCCATTCAAAGTTCATATCGACTCGATCAGACGATTGGGGGCCTTGGATGTCCTGTGCGACCTGCGGAGGTTCGTCGGGGATGTTGGAGATGCGGGCGTCCATGACTCGGGAGTGATGATCCGGTCCTCGTGGAGGTTTCCACACCCTGAGACGGAGCTGGTTAGGGCCGGGCCATGGGGGGGGGCGTCTAGTCCTCCAGATGGGGGGGGCGTCTAGTCCTCCAGGCGGCACGGGTGAGGGGGTTGGCGGGCCAGGGAGGGGAGTGCCTGCGGGGAGCAGTTGCGGTTGGAGGGGGGGATGGGTGGGGCTGGTGCCGGGGGCGATGGGGGGGGATCCGGCGGGCGCCAGGTCCCGTAGAGAGACCGTGTCCTGTCGGCCGTCGGGGTACTCCACAAACGCATATTGCAGGTTAGTGTGGAGCAGCTGGACCCTCTCGGCCAACGGGTCCAATTTGTGCGCCCGCACGTGTTTCCGGAGCAGGATGGGCCCGGGAGCAGCCAGCCAGGTCGGGAGTGGGGTCCCTGAGGAAGACTTCCTGGGGAAGACAAGAAGACGTTCATGAGGCGTTTGATTGGTAGACATGCAAAGTAGAGACCGTCTGGAAGGACCTCCTGCCAGCGGGAGACTGGGAGATTTCTGGACCATCGGGCCAGCAGGAGGGCGGTCTTCCATACCGTACCGTTCTCCCTCTCGATCTGTCCGTTACCCCGGGGGTTCTAACTGGTCATCCTGCTTGAGGCAATGCCCTTGCTGAGCAAGAATTGACGCAGTTCGTCACTCATAAAGGAGGACCCCCTATCGCTGTGAATGTACGCGGGGAATCCAAACAGGGAGAAAATGGTGTGAAGGGCTTTGATGATGGTTGGTGTGGTCATGTCGGGGCAGAGGATGGCGAACGGGAAGCGGGAGTACTCGTCAATCACATTGAGGAAATACGTGTTGCGGTTTGTAGAGGGGAGGGGACCTTTGAAGTCCATGCTGAGCCGTTCAAAGGGACGGGAAGCCTTTATCAGATGCGCTTTTTCGGGGCGGTAGAAGTGCGGCTTGCACTCCGCGCAGATGTGGCAGTTCCTAGTGACTGTCCTGACCTCGATGGAGTAGGGCAGGTTGGGGGTCTTTACAAAGTGAAAAAAGCGGGTGACCCCCGGGTGGCAGAGGTCCTCGTGGAGGGCTCAGAGGCGGTCCACTTGTGCGTTGGCACAGGTGCCGCGGGACAGGGCATCGGGAGGCTCGGTCAGCTTCCCAGGACGATACAAGATGCTGTAGTTGTAGGTGGATAACTCGATCCTCCACCGCAAAATCTTGTCGTTCTTTATCTTGCCCCGCTGTGCATTGTCAAACATGAAGGCCACTGACCGTTGGTCTGTGAGGAGGGTAACCCTCCTGCCGGCCAGATAATGCCTCCAGTGTCGCACAGCTTCTACTATGGCCTGTGCTTCCTTCTCGACCGAGGAGTGGCGGATTTCGGAAGCATGGAATGTGCGTGAGAAGAAGACCACGGGCCTGCCCGCTTGGTTGAGGGTGGCTGCCAGAGCTACGCGGACGCGTCGCTCTCGACCTGGAAGGGGAGGGACTCATCGATGGCGTGCATCGTGGCCTTTGCGATGTCCGCTTTGATGCGGCTGAAGGCCTGGCGGGCCTCCGTCGAAAGGGGGAACATGGCTGTTTGGATGAGGGGACGGGATTTGTCGGCGTAGTTGGGGACCCACTGGGCGTAATATGAGAAGAAACCGAGGCAGCGCTTCAGAGCCTTGGGGCAGTGAGGGAGGGGGAGCTCCTTAAGGGGCCGCATGCGTTCCGGGTCTGGGGCC
>NC_052158.1:4633133-4678166 GCF_902713615.1 Scyliorhinus canicula
GAAAGCTCCTGGTAAATATCCGATACCTTCCCCTCTCCCACCCAGGTACTGGAAACTACTCTATCCTGTATCCCCCATGGCAGCAGCAGCGGAAAGGCCGGCACCTGTTTTCTCAGGAAGTCTCACACCTGCAAATATCTAAACCCATTCCCTGCTGGCAATTCAAATTTATCCTCCAAGGCTTTCAAGCTGGGAAAGCTCCCATCTATAAATAGATTCCCCATCCTTCTGATTCCTGCCCTTTGCCATCTCCGGAACCCACCATCCAGGCTGCCCGGAACAAACCGATGATTATTATAAATCGGGGTCCAAACCGATGCTCCCTCCACTCTCTTATATCTCCTCCATTGCCCCCAGATTCTCAGAGCCACCACCATCTCCGGACCTGTGGAGTATCGGGCCGGCGAGAACGGAAGAGGTGCCGTTATCAGTGCTCCCAAACTGGTATCTTCACATGACGCCGCCTCCATCCACTCCCATGCCGACCCCTCCCTCACTACCCACTTCCTAATCATGGCTATATTAGCCGCCCAGTAGTAATTGCAGAAGTTCGGCAGCGCCAACTCACTCTCTCCCCGACTGCGCTCCAGCAACACTTTCTTCATTTGCGGGGTTTTACCTGCCCACACAAAGCCTAAAATAACCTTATTCATCCGCTTGAAAAAGGCCTTTGGGATGAAGATGGGGAGGCACTGAAAGACAAACAGAAATCTGGGGAGGACCATCATTTTCACGGTCTGTACCCTCCCCGCCAGTGATAGCGGGAGCATGTCCCATCTCTGAAAGTCCCCTTCCATTTGTTCTACCAACCGGGATAGGTTTAACTTGTGCAGTGTCTCCCATTCCCGGGCCACCAGGATTCCCAGATATCGAAAGCTCCTCCCTACCATTCTAAGCAGCAGCTCTCCCAGTCTCTTCTCCCGTCCTCTTGCCTGGATCATGAACATCTCGCTTTTCACCATGTTCAATTTATACCCTGAAAAATTGTCAAATTCCCCCAGGATTCGCATTACTTCCCCCATCCCCTCTAACAGGTCTGAAATGTACAAGAGCAGGTCATCTGCGTAAAGTGAGACCCGGTGCTCCACCCCCCCTCGGCCACCCGAACCAGCCCTTTCCAGTTCCGAGAGGCTCTCAACGCCATGGCCAATGGCTCTATGGCCAGAGCAAACAGTAATGGGGAGAGGGGGCACCCTTGCCTCGTCCCTCCGTGTAGTTTAAAATACCCCAATCCAAGCCAGTTCATACGCACACTTGCTACTGGTGCCTGATAGAGCAACCGCACTCAGTCAATAAAGCCCTCACCAAACCCAAACCTTCCCAGTGCCTCCCACAGGTAATTCCACTCCAGCCGGTCAAAAGCCATCTCCGCATCCATCGCTACCACCACCTCCACCTCCTCTCCTTCCGAGGGCATCACAATAACATTTAGAAGCCTTCGAACATTGGCCTTGAGTTGCCTGCCCTTTACAAATCCCGTCTGGTCTTCCTTTATCACCCCCGGGAGATAGTCCTCGATCCTTGTGGCCAATATCAGCCAGCAGTTTGGCATCCACATTCAGCAGAGAAATTGGCCTGTATGACCCGCATTGCTCCGGATCCTCCTCCCGTTTCAGGATCAATGAAATCGAGGCCTGCGACATTGTTGGGGGGAGGACTCCCTTCTCTCTTGCTTCATTAAATGTCCTCTCCGGCAGTGGGCTCAATATCTCTGAAAACCTCTTATAGAATTCCACCGAGTAGCCATCAGGCCCCGGGGCCTTGCCCGACTGCATGCCCTCCAGCCCCTTGATTATTCCTCAGTCTCAATTGGGGCTCCCAGCCCCTCCACCAGATCCTCATCTCTCCTCGGAAACCTCAACTGATCAAAAAACTGCCTCATCCCCTCCACCCCAGCCAGGGGGTCCGACTCATATAATTTACTCTAGAAGGCCTTTTACACCTCGCTTACCCCTGCTAGGTCCAGGACAGTATTCCTGACTCTTTACTTTACCTATCTCCCTGGCAACCTCCCTTTTCCTGAGCTGGTGCGCTAACATTCTGCTTGCCTTTTCCTCGTACTCATAAATCGCCCCCTTGCCTTCCTCAACTGTTCCACCGCTTTCCCTGTGGTCAACAGCCCAAACTCCGCCTGTAACCTCCGCCGCTCCCTCAGTAGCCCCGTGTCCGGGGCCTCCGAGTATCTCCTGTCCACCTGGAGTATCTCCTCCTCTAACCTGTCCTTCTCAGCCTGGTCCCCCTTTTCTCTGTGGGCCCGTATTGAGATTAATTCCCCTCTGACCACTGCCTTCAAAGCTTCCCAAACCGTGGCTGCAGAGACCTCCCCTGTATCATTTGTTTCCAGGTAGTTCTGGATGGACTTGTTAACCCGCCCACAGATCGCTTCATCCGCTAGCAACCCCCCATCCAGTCTCCACAGTGGGCATTGCCCTCTCTCCACACTAATCTGTAGATCCACCCAATGAGGGCAGCACGGTGGCGCAGTGGTAGCACTGCAGTCTCACGGCGCCGAGGTCCCAGGTTCGATCCCGGCTCTGGGTCACTCTCCGTGTGGAGTTTGCACATTCTCCCCGTGTTTGCGTGGGTTTCGCCCCCACAACCCAAAAATGCGCAGGGTAGGTGGATGGAAGACGCAAAATTGCCCTTTAATTGGAAAAAATGAATTAGGTACTCTAAATTTATTTTTAAAAAGATCCACCCAATGCGGGGCATGATCCGACACTGCGATTGCCGAGTACACAGTATCCACCACCTCCGGTATTAGCGCCCTGCCCTGAACAAAAAAGCCGATGCGAGAGCATACCTTGTGGACATGTGAGAGGAAGGAAAACTCCTTCACCCTTGGCCGTGCAAACCTCCATGGGTCTACTCCCACCATCTGCTCCATAAACCCCTTCAATTCCTTTGCCGGCCTCCTCCCTCTCCTGGATTTTGACCGCTCCAATTCCGGATCAATGACTGTGTTAATGTCTCCTCCCATGATCAGGTTATGTGACTCTAAGTCTGGGATCTTACAAAACACCCACCTCATAAATTCCACATCGTCCCAATTCGGAGCATATATGTTCACAAGTACCACCCACACCCCCTCCAGCTTCCCATTCACCATTATGTGCCTACCCCCCCTTGTCTGACACGATTCTCCCAGCCTCGAATGCCACTCGTTTGTTGATCAAGATCGCTACCCCCCTGGTCTTTGATTCCAGCCCTGAGTGGAAATGAAATGAATGAAAATCGCTTATTGTCACAAGTAAGCTTCAAATGAAGTTACTGTGAAAAGCCCCTGGTTTCCACATTCCGGCACCTGTTCGGGGAGGCTGGTACGGGAATTGAACCGTGCTGCTGGCCTGTTTTAGTCTGCTTTAAAAGCCAACTCTTTAGCCCTGTGCTAAAGCAGCCCCTATACTTGGCTAACCCACCCATTTCTCAATCTTGTCTGAACAAAGAACAAAGAAAAGTACAGCACAGGAACAGGCCCTTCGGCCCTCCAAGCCTCTGCCGACCATGCTGCCCGTCTAAACTAAAATCTTCCACACTTCCTGGGTCCGTATCCCTCTATTCCCATCCGATTCATGTATTTGTCAAGATGCCCCTAAAATGTCACTATCGTCCCTGCTTCCACCACCTTCTCCGGCAGCGAGTTCCAGGCACCCACTACCCTCTTTGTGAAAATCTTGCCTCGTACATCTCCTCTAAACCTTGCCCCTCGCACCGTAAACCTGTGCCCCCAAGTAATTGACCCCTCTACCCTGGGAAAAAGCCTCTGACTCTCCACTCTGTCTATGCCCCTCATTGTTTTGTAGACCTCAGATCAGGTTGCTCCTCACACTCTGTCGTTCCAGTGAGAACAAACCGAGTTTATTCAACCTCTCCTCATAGCTAATGCCCTCCATACCAGGCAACATCCTGGTAAATCTCTTCTTCACCCTCGCTAAAGCCTCCACATACTTCCGGTACTGTGGCGACCAGAATTGACATTATACTCCAAGTGTGGCCTAAATAAGGTTCTATACAGCTGCAACATGACTTGCCAATTTTTATACTCAATGCCCACGGCAAATGAAGGCAAACATGCCGTATGCCTTCTTGACTACCTTCTCCAGCTGTGTTGCCTCTTTCAGTGACCTGTGGACCTGTACACCTAGATCTCTCTTACTTTCAATAGCCTTGAGGGTTCTACCATTCACTGGATATTGCCAACCTGCATTAGACCTTCCAAAATGCATTACCTCACATTTGTCCAGATTAAACTCCATCTGCCATCGCTCCGCCTAAGTCTCCACATGACCTAAATCATCTAGTCTGTAACCTTTTAGGTGTGTCTCTTGTAGCATTGCCATGTCCGCCTTCAGCCCCCTCAAACACGCGAGCCCTCTTGACCGGCCCATTCAGCCCTCTGACATTCCATGTAGTCAGCCTGGTCGGGGGGGCTTACCGCCCCTCCCCTTACTGACTAGCTATCACTCTTTTTAGGCTAGCCTCTAGCTCGCGCCCTCCGCTTCCTTGAGCCCCCCCCCCAAACTCGCCTTTCCCGACCTCCCATTTGTCCCTTAGTAACAGTTTCTCCCCAGTCAGCAAAGCAGCTCCATCCACCTCTCCCCCCCCCCCTCGCAACAACACTAGCAACCCAACCCCCCAAGTCCAGTTCCAGCTTAACACCTGCTCACCCCCCACTGTGCTTCCGAGAGTCAGCTGACCCATGCTGACTTGATAGCGCCGCCCCTGGCACCAAGCAGTCTGTCTCCCCATTGTTCTCTCCCCTCTCCCCCCACTTGGACAAACATATTAAAAGCATCACATTCCCCAGGAAACAAACATCAGAAAAAACAGTGAAGAAACAGCCACTTTAGAAAAAAAACCCAAAAAAAGAACCAACTCCAACGAATACCCCCCCCCCCCCCAACCAGCTCCCTGCAAGACAAAGTTACCTTTAGCCTTTAGCCATCCAAACAGTCCCTTATTACACACAGCACTACTGATACTGATACAGCCCAGCACAGCAAATCACCACCACAGTAATCTCCAAGGCTTCAGTGTTTTTTAATTCACCTCCAGCCTCTTTTCTTTAATAAAAGTCCATACTTTGTCTGGTGTTTCAATGTAGAATTCCCGTTCCTCATGTGTGACCCACAGACGGGCTGGGTACAGCATCCCAAACTTCACCCCCTTCTTAAAGACGGCCGTTTTTGCCCGATTGAATCCAGCTCGCCTCTTGGCCAAATCCGCACCCAGGTCCTGATAAACGCGCAGCTCACAATTCTCCCACTTGCTGCTCCGTTCCTTCTTGACCCACCGCAGATCGTGTTCCTTGTCCAGGAATCGGTGAAAGCGTACCACCATCGCCCTCGGCGGCTCGTTCGCTCGGGGCTTCTTCGCGAGGGCTCTGTGCGCTCTGTCCACTTCCAGGGGCCGAGGGACCGCCTCAGCCCCAATCAACTTCTCCAACATGTCCCTCACATCCGATCCCTCACTGCCTTCAGGGAGGCCGACAATTCTAAGATTCTGTCTCCTGGACCTGTTCTCCAGGTCTTCCAGCTTCTCCTGCATTCTTCTCTGGCGGCCGTTCATCATCCCCATCTTGGTCTCCAGCACGGTTATGTATTCCTCGTGCTCGGACACCTTTTTCTCCACCTCCTGGATCGCTCTCCCGTGGGTCTTGATTCTGCACGACTTGATCAATCGGAGCTTTAATCGGGTCCAGTGTGTCCTTCTTCAGCTTGGTGAAGCAATCTTCAAAAAACTCCACCAGCTGCCCCATTGACCACTGTGCCGTCTCCCCGCGGCCCGGCTTCTCCGCCATGTTTTCCCGCGTTGCCGACTCTGCTCGCGTCTTCCTTATAGGACTTTGTCTTCTCACACGGCCACTTCTGGTCCAATTCTCCGTACACTGGAGGGGAATTCCTCCTGTCTCACTCTTCACTGATTTATCCAATAAAGTCCGGCGAAAAACGGGGGAAAAGGTCCAAACGTCGGTCACAGGCGGGAGCTGTCAAATGTGCGACCTACTCCTCCATGGTCGCCACCGGAAGTCCCTCTGTCCTGATTTATATCTTATATTTGAATCATTATCCATATAAATATCACAGACACCGGGCGGGATTCTCCGGCCCGCCAGCTCCCTTTTCCTGGGCGGCGGCCCTCACCGGCAGCGGGATTCTCCGTCTCTGCCACCTGCCAATGGGATTGCCCATTGTGGCCACCCCACACCGCCGGGAAACCCGCGGGCGTGGGAGTGCTGCCGGCGCAACGGAGAATCCGTCGGCAGAGAGAATGTTTAAGGGCTTTGTTATAAAGAAATGAGGATAAAAATGGTCCTGATTGGAATTAAAGTCTGATTCATGCACCTCATTCACTTTCTAAAAATCATTCTCAGCTTGGTCAGCTGAAACTGTCAGCTCCCTAAACATCACCAATACAGGAACTCTCAGATGGAGCTCTGTCTCCAGAACCCATCGATACTTTACAAACTTCAGCAAGTGGAAACTCCGTCATTCCCAGCTGAACCTTTCCTCCTCTACAATCCTCATCCTCCTGATACATCTCCATCTTGTGGACCACACTCATGTCCATGGCCAAGGTTAGGACAGGAAGCCTGGGAATGAGGCTTTGTCTGCCTGTTGAGGGAGGAGGAGTGGTGAGGGGGATGGAGTCAGCTGGTCTTCACTGTGGACCTGGGGAATGAGCCCTGGATTGCAATCCATTTCCTGAAAGTGTCAGCAAAGCCCATTTTCTCAATTGTCTTGAGGAAACATTGCACTCACTCTGGATGAATATCTTTTATACATCCAGGGAGAGGATTAAGGTAGAGGTTTGTCTGTGGAGAATCACATTGAATAACCACCTCCACATGTGGCCTCATATCAAATATTATGGCCGGAATTTTCCATTTGGGAGAGTAAGGGCGCGATTCAACTAAAAGGGAACAAAGTCCCGGAGCGAGCGTATTTAACCGCGTGTTTCCCGGAGCTCACAGTGCCGAGAAACACATGGCTATAAAACGCCCCCCACGTTGGGTAAGGTGCCTCAGTGGGGAACGCGGGGCCGAGGCCGCACATCGTCCCGTTTTGTGCAGTGAGGAGCTGCGCTCGCCGGAACTCCTCAGCGCAGCGAGAGATCGGCCATTTTAAAATCCTGATCTCCGAGGTCGCTGACGCCACCCCCGATACACCCCCCAATGTCCAATGCACCGTGGGGGGGTCTCCGGACCCCTCGCAACACCTACGCAGGGCACCCCAGCCCAATCACCACCACACCAGACTGACACCCAAGTGGCAGTGCCAGGTGGCAGTGCCAGGGTGCCTGGGTGGCACCACCACTGCCAGGGTACCACCCTGCCCAATGGGCATACCCCTGGGGCCTCTGATCCCCTGGGAGACCCCCACGATGCCGTTCTGCCTGGTACCTGTTTGTGGAAATCAGTACCGAACGGCGCCCGCCCGTGGTCTCCGAGGGGAAGGGAGATTGATCCCACACCTCGGGAAACTGAGGAATCTGCATATTAAAATGAGACCAGCTGCCTCGCTTTAATATGTCAATTTCTGCAAAGTGACCCTGCCCACAATGGGCAGGATTCACATCACAACGTCTCGAGAGATCACGTTAGATGTCACAGGACGTTGTGAGCTGGGTAGATCTCGAGAGCGGGGTCTCCTGGCTTTTATCGTCCACGCTGAGCCGCGGCGAGCTGCTTTTCGGGCGCAGCGTGGCCATTGGATCGCGCCCTGAGTGTTGCCGTGGGGACTGAATTGCGGCTCTTCCCGTTCCCTTGGGGGCGCTATTCGGGAAGCGAGTCAGGACATGCAAATGAGCCTGTGCTCTTCCCACGGGAATCAGAGCAATTCCCATTCCCGCTGGTGTCTGATTCGCTGGGGCCTGAATTAGCGCTGGAGAGCCTGACAAGCTGGAGCTGTTTATAAACGCTCCGCTCCCCAAACACTCCCATTCCAGCCAAGAAGGTGGCTCCACGGAGACCTGCCCCCAGACTTTCTGAGTCAGTGGCCAATCACATGCTGGACGTGGTGGAGCAGAGGGTCTCCTGCCCACCCTCTTCCCCAGGGTGGGCAGGAGACCCAAGCCCGCCATCATCAACAGGGCCTGGGAGGAGGTGGCAGAGATGGTCAATGCTGCCAACCTCACCAGGAGGACTGGGGCCCAGTGCCGAAAAACGATGAACGAACTCCTGAGGGCAGCTCGGGTGAGTCACCACCTCTGTATCCCTGGCATCACTCCTGTCCCTCACTCCTCACAACCTGATGCATGATGAATAACCACAGAAACAAAGGAGTAGTCCGAATCGAAGGCTTTAATCTACAAGAAGTTTCCCCAGCAGTTTGAGTACAGAAAGAACGATGGCTGCTGGGAAACACGGGTTCTTATACTCCGCCTCGTGGGCGGAGCTACCTTCGTCTTGACCAATGAGAAAGCAAATTATGTATTTTCTTGTATTTTCTTGAATTGTGTTTAATTCCCTCTCCTTCCATGTACTGAATGATCTGTTGAGCTGCTTGCAGAAAAATACTTTTCACTGTACCTCGGTACACGTAACAATAAACAAATCCAATCCAATCCAACAGCACGGTAGCATGGTGGTTAGCATAAATGCTTCACAGCTCCAGGGTCCCAGGTTCGATTCCCGGCTGGGTCACTGTCTGTGTGGAGTCTGCACGTCCTCCCCATGTGTGCGTGGGTTTCCTCCGGGTGCTCCGGTTTCCTCCCACAGTCCAAAGATGTGCGGGTTAGGTGGATTGGCCGTGCTAAATTGCCCGTAGTGTCCTAAAAAGTAAGGATAAGGTGGGGTTGTTGGGTTACGGGTATAGGGTGGATACGTGGGTTTGAGTAGGGTGATCATTGCTCGGCACAACATCGAGGGCCGAAGGGCCTGTTCTGTGCTGTACTGTTCTATCTATTCTACTTGGGCCAATGGGCAGCGAGCTTTCTCCACCAATGGCAGCTCACACTCCCAGGTACCGTAGTACCTCTAATCATACTACCACATTCACCCCTTGTTGAGAAAGAAACCGGAGTGGGGGGGGGGGGGGGGCATGTGCTCGTTGAGAAGCCACCGGGGGGGGCGTCCAGTGCGGGTGGGACAAGATACTGGTAGTATGACTAGTGATATGGGATTAAACCTCTCCAACGGTGGCTGCCCACTGGCCCGTAACTATATACAGAGATGTGTTATCACACGGCAAATTATTTACAGAGTCGGGAAAAAAAGGCCCCATTCAAAGTTCATATCGACTCGATCAGACGATTGGGGGCCTTGGATGTCCTGTGCGACCTGCGGAGCTTCATCGGAGATGTTGGAGATGCGGGCGTCCATGACTCGGGAGTGATGATCCGGTCCTCGTGGAGGTTTCCACATCCTGAGACGGAGCTGGTGAGGGCCGGGCCATTGGGAGGGGGGGGCGTCTAGTCCTCCAGGCGGCACGGGTGAGGGGGTTGTCGGGCCAGGGAGGGGAGTGCCTGCTGGGAGCAGTTGCGGTTGGAGGGGGGGGTGGGTGGGGCTGGTGCCGGGGGCGATGGGGGGGATCCGGGGGGCCCCAGGTCCCGTAGAGAGACCGTGTCCTGTCGGCCGTCGGGGTACTCCACAAACGCATATTGCAGGTTAGTGTGGAGCAGCTGGACCCTCTCGGCCAACGGGTCCAATTTGTGCGCCCGCACGTGTTTCCAGAGCAGGATGGGCCCGGGGGCTGCCAGCCAGGTCGGGAGCGGGGTCCCTGAGGAAGACTTCCTGGGGAAGACAAGAAGACGTTCATGAGGCGTTTGATTGGTAGACGTGCAAAGTAGAGACCGTCTGGAAGGACCTCCTGCCAGCAGGAGACTGGGAGATTTCTGGACCATCGGGCCAGCAGGAGGGCGGTCTTCCATATCGTACCGTCTCCCTCTCGATCTGTCCGTTACCCCGGGGGTTCTAACTGGTCAGCCTGCTTGAGGCAATGCCCTTGCTGAGCAGGAATTGACGCAGTTCTTCACTCATAAAGGAAGACCCCCTATCGCTGTGAATGTAGGCGGGGAATCCAAACAGGGAGACAATGGTGTGAAGGGCTTTAATGATGGTGGGTGTGGTCATGTTGGGGCAGGGGATGGCAAACAGGAAGTGGGAGTACTCATCAATCACGTTGAGGAAGTACGTGTTGCTGTTGGTAGAGGGGAGGGGACCTTTGAAGTCCCTACTGAGGCGTTCAAAGGGACGTGAAGCCTTTATCAGATTCGCTTTTTCGGGGCGGTAGAAGTGCGGCTTGCACTCCGCGCAGATGTGGCAGTTCCTAGTGACTGTCCTGACCTCGATGGAGTAGGGCAGCTTGGGGGTCTTTACAAAATGAAAAAAGCGGGTGACCCCCGGGTGGCAGAGTTCCACGTGGAGGGCTCAGAGGCGGTCCACTTGTGCGTTGGCACAGGTGCCGCGGGACAGGGCATCGGGAGGCTCGGTCAGCTTCCCAGGACGATACAAGATGTTGTAGTTGTAGGTGGATAACTCGATCCTCCACCGCAAAATCTTGTCGTTCTTTATCTTGCCCCGCTGTGCATTGTCAAACATGAAGGCCACTGACCGTTGGTCTGTGAGGAGGGTAACCCTCCTGCCGGCCAGATAATGCCTCCAGTGTCGCACAGCTTCTACTATGGCCTGTGCTTCCTTCTCAACTGAGGAGTGGCGGATTTCGGAAGCATGGAATGTGCGTGAGAAGAAGACCACGGGTCTGCCCGCTTGGTTGAGGGTGGCTGCCAGAGCTACGTCAGACACATCTCTCTCGACCTGAAGGGGAGGGACTCGTCGATAGCTCGCATCGTGG
The DNA here is from genome assembly GCF_902713615.1 of Scyliorhinus canicula. Taxonomy (NCBI): domain Eukaryota; kingdom Metazoa; phylum Chordata; class Chondrichthyes; order Carcharhiniformes; family Scyliorhinidae; genus Scyliorhinus; species Scyliorhinus canicula. The sequence continues at coordinate 4,643,927 of NC_052158.1, forward strand.
CCTTTGCGATGTCCGCTTTGATGCGGCTGAAGGCCTGGCGGGCCTCCGTCGAAAGGGGGAACATGGCTGTTTGGATGAGGGGACGGGATTTGTCGGCGTAGTTGGGGACCCACTGGGCGTAATATGAGAAGAAACCAAGGCAGCGCTTCAGAGCCTTGGGGCAGTGAGGGAGGGGGAGCTCCTTAAGGGGCCGCATGCGTTCCGGGTCGGGGCCGATCACTCCATTTCGCACTACGTAGCCGAAGATGGCTCGACGGTCGGTGCTAAACACACATTTGTCCTTGTCAGTGAAATTCAGTTTTGCGGTTTGGAGGAATTTGCGGAGATTGGTGTCATGGTCCTGCTGATCGTGGCCACAGATGGTGACATTATCAAGATACGGGAAAGTTGCCCGTAAACCGTATCGGTCGACCATTCGGCCCATCTCTCTTTGGAAGACCGAGACCCCGTTTGTGACACCAAAGGGAACCCTTAAAAAGTGGTAGAGCCGCCCGTCCGCTTCGAACGCAGTGTACTTGCGATCGCTCGCGCGGATGGGGAGCTGGTGGTAGGCGGACTTGAGGTTTACCGTGGAGAAGACCTTGTACTGTACGATCCTGTTAACCAGGTCGGATATACGGGGGAGAGGGTACACGGCCAGCTGCGTAAACCTGTTGATGGTCTGACTGTAGTCTATGACCATCCTATTCTTCTCCCTGGTCTTTACCACCAGAACTTGTGCTCACCAGGGGCTGTTGCTAGCCTCAATGACCCTCTCCTTCATAAGCCGTTGGACCTCGGACCTGATGAAGACCTGGTCCTGGGCACTGTACTGTCTGCTCCTGGTGGCGACAGGTTTGCAGTCCGGGGTGAGGTTTGCAAACAAGGACGGGGGATCAACCCTGAGGGTCGCGAGGCTGCAGACAGTGAGGGGAGGCATAGGGCCGCCCAATTTAAATGTTGGGCTCTGGAGGTTAGATTGGAAGTCTAACCCCAGGAGTGCGGCTACGCAGAGGTGGGGGAGGACGTAGAGTCTGTAATTTTTAAACTCCCTCCCCTGGACCGTGAGGTCTGCTATACAAAACCCCATGATCTCCACTGGATGGGAGCCAGAGGCCCGGGCGATTTTTTGCTTGACCGGATAGACAGGGAGAGCGCAGCGCCTTACCGTGGTAGGGTGTACGAAACTCTCCGTGCTCTCGGAGTCCAGTAGGCAGGTTGTTTCGTGCCCGTTGAGCAGGACCTTTGTCGTTGCCGTAGAGAGGGTGCGGGGTCGAGACTGGTCCAGAGTGACTGAAGCGAGTCATGGCAGATAGTCGGAGTCGGCATCGGGAGGTGCGTAGTCACCTGCAGGGTCCTTGGAGATGATGCAAGATTGGTCGCACATGGTCGGGGGTGCTCAAAATGGCGGCGCCCGTTCCCCGCACGTAATGTCGGAAGAACAAAATGGCGGAGCCCAGAGGTCACACGTGGCATTGGGGGATGGGGGCAGCAAGGTTTGCGGGCTGCACGGGGCCCTTGGAGAGAGAGAAGGGGGAGTCCCGCGGTCACTTCCAGGGACCGCAGTGACCACCTTGGCCTGGCAGACGGACACAAAGTGGCCTTTCTTCCCGCAGCCCTTGCAAGTTGCCGATCGGGATGGGCAACGTTGTCGGGGGTGTTTCGTCTCGCCGCAAAAATAGTAGCGGGGCCCCACGGGTTTTTCGGGGCGTCCTGCGGCGCAGGCCTGGGGGGAGTTCGAGTCCTTGGGGGAGAGAGAGGCTGAATTCCACGCTGCCCAGGGGGCTGCCGCGCGGTCGGGGGTGTATGAGGCGGCGTTTTTGTTCGCGACATCTAGGGAGGTAGAGAGGGACCGTGCCTCCGTGAGGCTCAAGGTTTCCCTTTCTAATAGTCTCTGGCGGATCTGTGGGGACTGCATGCCTGCAACAAAGGCGTCTCGGATGAGGAGTTCAGTGTGCTCACCAGCAGACACTTGTGGGCAGCTGCAGTTCCTCCCCAGTACGAGGAGAGCACGGTAACAATTGTCCAACGACTCACCAGGGATCTGCTGCCTCGTGGCCAGTAAGTGCCGAGCGTAAATTTGATTTACCGGCCGGATGAAGTGTCCTTTGAGCAGTTCTATAGCCGCGTCGTAGACGGCCGTGTCCTCGATGAGCGTGTAGATGGCGGTGCCGACGCACGGGTGGAGGATGTGTAGCTTCTGCTCCCTCGTCGGTACGTTCTCCGCTGTACTAAGGTAGCTGTTGAAACAAGCCAGCCAGTGCTTGAATGTAGCTGCTGCGTTAGCTGCGTGGGGGCAGAGTTGCAGACACTCCGGCTGGATGCAGAGCTCCACCCTTTAAAATCTTGTAGATTAAATTGATGGGCGATCAATAACCACAGAAACAAAGGAGTAGTCCGAATCGAAGGCTTTAATCTACAAGAAGTTTCCCCAGCAGTTTGAGTACAGAAAGAACGATGGCTGCTGGGAAACACGAGTTCTTATACTCCGCCTCGTGGGCGGAGTTACCTTCGTCTTGACCAATGAGAAAGCAACACTTGGGCCAATGGGCAGCGGGCCTTCTCCACCAATAGCAGCTCACACTCCCAGGTACCGTAGTACCTCTAGTCATACTACCACACAACCCACCTGCCTGCATCTCCCTCACACCCCACCCTGCACCAAACCCCAACACCTGTATTGTCCTCTTTGGCCTGGTGCCTGGCACACACATGCCACCAGCTACAGACCTCCCGTAGAACTCACCTCCATGCGTCTCACCATGTCCTTTATGTGTTCCCGAGGACAAGGTGACCCACAATCACCGGGAGCGGCAGAAAACCGGCGGGGGCATCCCAGACCTGAGAGTGCAAACCCCCGGGGAACAGAAGGCGATGGAGCTCGCGGGCGAGGCAGAGGAAAGGGCCGTCTCAGAAACAGAGGTCGGCATGTGGTAACCAAGTGAGAGCCCAATGCAAAGCTGATGTCCCAACAGCAACTGAGTGACCCCCTCTCCCACAGACCTCTCCTTCCCAAGATCTCACCGTGTCTCTTGTCTTTTGCCTTGCGGGATCACCATCAGACGAGGCCGGGCCGTCCGGGGTCGCTGACCCCCAGCCACATCCCCAGAACTCCCCGGAGCACCAGTCCGGGGAAGACACCGACTCCTCGTCACTGCTGTCACCTGCACCCTCCACCATCGCAGAGACTATCACCTCGGGGGGCATTTTAGTGAAGAGGCTCCTGGGTCACCTTCTGGTGCTCACTTCACACAGGCTGCAGCACATCAGGTGGAGGCAGGGACTCCCGAGGGAGTGGGCGGTCGGAGGGCTGCCCGATCCCAGGAAGCAGCTGTAGCCGGACAGGGATCGAGCTTCTGGGATGTATGGCGGGGGCAGGGCCCCAGGACACTTGAACCTGGGGTCACCCTCAGTGAGAGGTGGCAGGAAACGGGGCCAGAAGTGTGAGGCCGCCGTGTAGGTCAGCTTACCCAGTGAGTGAGCCGTTACCACTCACTATCTCCCGAAACCCCCTCCCCACAAGCTATATGGGCCTGTGAGATGGATTGGCCGGCACACATGCAGGGATGACCCAGGCGGACAGTGGAATGTGATCCTAAAGGCAGGAGTCAGACTGTGTCAAACGATGAGGAGATCCAGAGCTCATCTCCCAGCGAGTCGTCATCATCCTCCGTCCCGTGGACAAGACCAGCTGATACTGCCAACCCAGCGCCAACACCCTGTGGGGATACTGGTAGGACCTTCGGAGGGAGGGAGGGGGAGCTGGGGAAGTGGGATGGAGTGAAGGGAGGGACAGGGAAGGTGGAGTGAAGGGAGGAGGGACGGGGAAGGTGGAGTGAAGGGAGGAGGGACGGGGAAGGCGGAGTGAAGGGAGGAGGGACGGGGAAGGCGGAGTGAAGGGAGGGAGGGACGGGGAAGGTGGAGTGAAGGGAGGAGGGACGGAGAAGGTGGAGTGAAGGGAGGAGGGATGGGGAAGGTGAGGTGAAGGGAGGAGGGACGGGGAAGGTGGAGTGAAGGGAGGAGGGACGGGAAAGGTGGAGTGAAGGGAGGAGGGACGGGGAAGGTGGAGTGAAGGGAGGAGGGACGGGGAAGGGAGTGAGGAGGAGGGACGGGAAGGGGAGTGAGGGAGAGGACGGGGAAGGTGGAGTGAAGGGAGGAGGACGGGGAAGGTGGAGTGAAGGGAGGAGGGACGGGGAAGGTGGAGTGAAGGGAGGAGGGACGGGGAAGGTGGAGTGAAGGGAGGAGGGACGGGGAAGGTGGAGTGAAGGGAGGAGGGACGGGGAAGGTGGAGTGAAGGGAGGAGGGACGGGGGAAGGTGGAGTGAAGGGAGGAGGGACGGGGAAGGTGGAGTGAAGGGAGGACGGATGGGGAAGGTATCTGTGGCCCTGGGGAAGGGGGCACCACATGGAAGTGGGGGGGGGTATGGGAGGTGGGACAGGGTGGGGGGGCTGCCGGTGACCTGGCCAATCAGGAGGTGATGAGGTTGCCCCGTGAGCGGCGGCCCTGGAGCACACGTTGGGCGGCCTGTCCTGTCAGCCCAGGCTCCACGCCCGGTTCTTCCTGGACACCCTCCTCATCGGATGAGGCCGGGCGTCCTTCCTCCTCCAGCATGTCGCCCTCTGCTGGGTGATGTTATGAAGGACACAGCAGGCCAGCAGGATGTTAGAGACCCTCCTGGGGCTATATTGGAGAGTCCCACCAGAGCGTAGTTTTACTCAGAGAGTAGTACGGGCGTGGAATGCCCTGCCTGCAACAGTAGCGGACTCGCCAACACTAAACGCATACAGATGGTCATTGGATAGGCATATGGACAATAAGGCAAGAGTGTAGATGGGCTTTAGAGGGGTTTCACAGGTCGGCACAACATCGAGGGCCGAAGGGCCTGTACTGAGCTGTAATGTTCTATGTTCTAGAGCAGTCCAGGCATTGGAATGGCTTCTTGAGGATGTCGATGCTCCGCTCAATGACGCTCCAGGTTTCTGCATCGGCCTCGTTATAACGGGTCTCCGCGTCGGTCTGGGGCCTCTGGACAGGTGTCATTAACCATGACCTCAGCGGTTAACCCTTGTCGCCAAAGAGCCAACCCCTAACCTGAGGGAGCACCTCGAAGGTGCCGGGAACCGACGTGTGCGCCAGGATGTAAGCGTTGTGCCCGCTGCCTGGGTATCGGGGGCAGACGTGTGTGATGTCCAGCTGGTGGTCACACACCAACTGCACATTCAGGGAGTGGAAGCCCTTCCTATTGATGAAGGGCCCCCCTGATGATCCGGTACTTGTAGGGGGACATGCGTACCATCGATCACCCCCTGGACCTGGGGCATGCCAGCGATGGAGGGAAATCCTGCTGCCCGGGCATCCTGGTGTGCCTGGTCCAGACTGAAGGTTATATAGTCCGCTGCCCGGGTGCATAGGGCATCCGTCACCGCGCGGATGTACCTGTGAGCCGATGTCTGCGAGATCCCAGACAGGTCCCCGCTCGGCCCCTGGAAAGTCCCAGAGACAGAGAGGTTCAGGGCGACCGTCACCGTGACGACCACCGGGAGCGGGTGACCTCCTCCAAACCCCAGCGGTGCCAGCTGCACCACTGCCTGGCACAGGTGGCACCAGGTCTCACTGGTTAGCCGATGTCTTCGGCGGCACAGGCGGTCCGGCAGCTCCTCGAAGGACAGGCGCCGATGGTAAACACGTGCCCTGATGCGGCGCCTCCTTCACACCTCCTCCTCGGCCTGTTGGACGGCCGGCACTCGAGCCTCACCGGCTGGGCCCTGCTCTTCTGGGGCCGGCTCATCTTGTGCAGGATCCTCCCTGAGCAGGCCCTGTGCCTCCAGCCTCCGTGTGTCCGTAACGGCAGCTGTGGCCAGGTAGATAGCGAGCATTCCTGGCTGTGCTCCAAAATTCATTCTCAGCAGGGGGGAATAGAGAAGACATAGAGGCTTGTGTGTGGGCAGGTCCTACAGATGGGGGTGAGGCAGGGAAGTGTGTGTCTGCTGGGAGCTTAGCTGCAGTGTGATGTGGGTCCTGGGTGTGACACACAGGTTGTTACAACCTGTCCGGGGGCAGGGTGGATGGGAGCAGGGGCGCGGTGGGCAGGCAGGGCTTGGAGACAGCTGGTGGTCCTGAGGGGTGGGCTGGCTGATAGTGTGACTGGTGAGGCCTCTGCCCTGAGAGGGGCAGTGTGCCAGGGAGGGTGCCAAAGGCCACGGTGCATGTGTCCTTTGTTTGGGGTGAGCTCTGCTATTCCCCTGCTTCCCCTGCAGTGGGGCTGAGCTTCTGATGAGGGAACTGAGGAGTGGCAGCACCTGGTGTGTGACTGATTGAGCTTGGCCACGCCCATCCCGGTGATGGCTCAGCCGGGGTCTGAGGCTTTCCAGAGGGGCGGCCTGGGTGGGCTCACAAATGACCAGAGGCTCTGTGAACATTTCCAGGACACAGTGAGCAGTCAGCAGAGTGAGCAGCCAGGGGCCTGTGAGAAGCAGCAAAGGGGTGTGTTTAAAACCCAGACTGCAGCAATGGGGGTCTGAGCCAGGCCACCCCGATCCCGAGGGGGACACCCCGAGTGCACAGACCTGTCACCAAGTCGCTCCCCGTTACTCCCCCGGCCCAGACAGCCCCCCCCCCCCCCCCAGGAAGTCCGACAATTATTGAGGCTTTTTGAGAGTTTATTACCCTCTCTCTGCCCCTCAGCAGCCATGGAGCCCAGTCCCCGTTTGGAAATATTTGCACTAATTCACACCCGCGTGACTTCTGCCTGCGAGGGCGGAGCATCGTGGAAGGGCGGAGCATACTGTGTCCAATCCGCTGATTAGATTTAAATCTATGTAAATGAGGGTTTTACATGGGCCCGCTGCAGGGCACAAACTTTGATTTCACCGCCAGGGAGGGACTGGAGCCTGGCGTCGGAATCAGTGCCGGGCACAAACCTCGATTTGTGCATTACGCCCGATTCTCCGCCCGATCGCACTTCCGGTGTCGTGAAGCGGAGAACCCGCCATATTTGTTTCCATGGAGCAGAACGGAAATATCTCGGTGTTGAGATCTTCTCTAAATTTGAGAAGAGATTAGTTTATTTTGATGATCTCTCTCACACACACACACACATCAGGTCGGCTTATTTTGATGTTGAGGAACAGGAAATCAAATCAAAAATGGTGAAATCTTCCCCTGATCCCCAGTGAGTCTCTCCCGAGCCCCAGTGAGTCTCTCCCCTCGATCCCCAGTGAGTCTCTCCCCCCGATCCCCAGTGAGTCTCTCCCCCCTATTCCCAGTGAGTCTCCCCCCGATCCCCAGTGAGTCTCCCCCCGATCCCCAGTGAGTCCCCCCGATCCCCAATGAGTCTCCCCCGATCCCCAGTGAGTCTCCCCCGATCACCAGTCAGTCTCTAATTTTCTGTTTTTTCTCCCAGTCTCTGTGACCCTGGATGTGGAAACAGCGAATCCCTGTCTCGAGGTGTCTGAGGATCTGAAGAGTTTGAGATGGACCGGGACCCAGAGGAGTCTCCCTAACACCAGGAAGAGGTTTACATACTGGGAATGTGTGCTGGGATCAGAGGGATTCACATCGGGCAGACATTACTGGGAGGTGGAGGTGACGGGGAATCGGCGCTGGAATCTGGGAGTAGCCGCAGAGTCTGTGGAGAGGAAGGGACGGGTCTGTCTAAGCCCAGAGACTGGATTCTGGACCATTGGGCGGGTTGATGATCAGATTTATATAAACTCCTCTCCTCGATCCCGTCTCCCTGTCGGTCAGATCCCCGGGAAGGTGGGAGTTTATCTCAGTTATGAGTCTGGGACAGTTTCATTTTACAACGTGGACACCAAGTCCCATCTCCACACCTTCACTGGGAATAAATTCACTGAGAAACTTTATCCTTTCTTCTGGACTTGGGATGGGAACCAGTTTCTGAGAATCTGCTCCGGTTCTTATCCTGATCGGGAAAGGGGCGGGGCCTCAGAGTGGTGACATCATCAGAGTTTGAGATGGACCGGGACCCAGAGGAGTCTCCCTAACACCAGGAAGAGGTTTACATACTGGGAATGTGTGCTGGGATCAGAGGGATTCACATCGGGGAGACATTACTGGGAGATGGAGGTGACGGGGAATCGGGGCTGGAATCTGGGAGTAGCCGCAGAGTCTGTGGAGAGGAAGGACTGGGTCAGTCTGAGCCCAGAGACTGGATTCTGGACCATTGGGCGGGTTGATGATCAGATTTATATAAAATCCTCTCCTGATTCCCCTCTCCGTGTCGGTCAGATCCCCGGGAAGGTGGGAGTTTATCTCAGTTATGAGTCTGGGACAGTTTCATTTTACAACGTGGACACCAAGTCCCATCTCCACACCTTCACTGGGAATAAATTCACTGAGAAACTTTATCCTTTCTTCTGGACTTGGGATGAAAACCAGTTTCTGAGAATCTGCTCCGGTTCTGATCCTGATCGGGAAAGGGGTGGGGCCTCGGAGTGGTGACATCATCACCGACATCACAAGGTCAGGGGTTGGGGGTCAGAAATCACTCTTGACAACAGGTTGTAGTAAATGAGTCATTTAATTTCCAAATTGTAAAATCTCAATCAGACTGTAAATAAGAACAAAAAAAATTGAAATGTCAGAGAATTAAAATAAAAACGAAATTAAATATCCTGAACTTTTGCTTGCCATTCATTGTAGTGCCAATTGCAGCCACACGATGGTGATGTTGAGCTGTACAAAGATCAGTAAAGTTTTACAGCGCAGTATCGCCACCTGCTGCTGGATACCTGGTACTGGCAGGAATAAAAAAAAACAAAAAATGCTCAAACACTCGCTGATCGGACAATTCAGGCAGGACCTTTCTTCACAAGTGAAAGAGAATTGGATCAGAAACAAAGGAGGGAAAATAAACATTAGCCTGGACTTTAAAAAAAAATCTTTATTGTCACAATTAAATGAAGTTACTGTGAAAATCCCATCTTGAAGCCGCTGTAGTCCCTGAGGTGTAGGTACACCCACCGTGCTGTTAGGGAGGGAGCTTCAGGATTTGGACCCAGCGACACTGAAGGAACGGCCGATATATTTCCCAGTCAGGATGCGGAGTGACTTGGAGGGGAACCTCCAGGTGGGGGTGATCCCAGGTATCTGCTGCTCTTGTCCTTCTAGATCAGGGGTGGGCAAACTACGGCCCGCGGGCCGCATGCGGCCCGCCAAAGGTATTTCTGCGGCCCACCAAGTCATTAAAAAAAAAAAAAAAAAATTTTTTTTAAAAATTTTTTTTTTTTTTTTTAAATTTTTTTTTTAAAGGTTACTTTAAAGGCTGTTGGGTTACTTACTGGCATAGGGTGGATACGTTGACTTGAGTAGGGTGATCATTGCTTGGCACAACGTCGAGGGCCGAAGGGCCTGTTCTGTGCTGTACTGTTCTATGTTCTATATGAGGCGCCCAGAATCATAACCGGGTGAAGTAATTATTTTACTTAATATACTATGCGGCCCTTTGTGAATTGTGAATTTCTGAATGCGGCCCTTGCACGGAAAAGTTTGCCCACCCCTGTTCTAGATGGTGGTGGCCATGGGTTTGGGATCACTGTCTGTGCGGAGTTTTGCAGTAAAATGGACGATAGTCATGAGTAGCGATAATCAGCAAAGTGACAGGATATTGCTCGTTCAAACTTGAACAATTGCAAACCTTGCATTGATATAACAGCACCCTGCAAATAACACTGACAGCTTTTAAGATAAGTCACATGATACTCACATTTTAATCAATTATTTGTTTGATTATAACTTATCTAAACTAATCATTCAACATTAATTTCCGTACATTACAGAAGAATTCTGAAACAATATTCCAGTAACCATTATAATCAGTTTCGACGAGCTTTAAGTATTAAAGACCCAAGAAGTAGCGCTTTTGGCTGATATTTACACAGCTAGTTACATGTGGGAAAATGGTCATATACTTACATTGAAATAAACCTGGACAAACTAAAGCTAATTGTTGGAAATTAACTGGGAGACCTGTAGAAATGTTTAACAAATCCTCAGAAAAGTTTTGTCAGAATAGGAAATGGGTTTGGAAATTGGAATTCCCTCCCTAACAGCACGGTGGGTGTACCTGCACCCCGGGGACTGCAGCAGCTTCAAGACGGCAGCTCAGCCACCACCTTGTCAAAGGGAAACTAGGGATGGACAATAAATTCTGACCTAGCCAGCGATGTCCAGAAACCATAATGGAAGAATAAAAACTGTTACAAAGCCTGGAGATTGCTGCATTTGGACATGAACTGCTTCAATATCTGAATAATAATCTTTTATTGTCACAAGTATGAAGTTACAGTGAAAAGCCCCTAGTCGCCACATTCCGGCACCTGTTCGGGGAGGCTGGTACAGGAATTGAACCCGTGCTGCTGGCCTTGTTCTGCATTACAAACCAACTGTCAAGCCCACTAAGCTAAACCGCCCCATTAGCTACGATGTTGAATGTTGGGCGATTAAGACTCTGCCTGCTTACTCAGGTGGATATATAGGATCCCACTGAATCATTTTAAGTTGGGGAGAGTTCCTCCCCGTGTCCTGGTCAATATTTATCTCTCAATCAATATGGCTGTGAAATTTTTTAGATGCTAATTGACCTTTGAAATCATGAAACAAATGGAGGATTTTCTTTCAAATGATGTGTGTGGTGTGAATTTAGTTTATTTTATATCACTGTTAAAAGGCACTAAATCTTTGTTTTAAGCAGAGTAAAAGGCAGCTTTGAAGAAGGTTAACTTTTTTATTTGAAACTGAAGTTAAGTTGTCAACTTCCCCACCCCTCAGGGTTCTCAGACACTGAATAGAAACACAAGTTGCTGCAGTCCCAGAGGCTGCTTTCCCCTTTTTGAGAGAGAGCTGACTGGTGGTGGGTTTAACCTGAGGGTCACCACATTTCAGGCGAGGAGCAAGGTTGAACCTTCCTGAATAACCATAGCTGATATGGGAGTTGAACCCACACTGCTGGCATCACTCTACATTACAAACCAGCCATCCAGCCAACTGAGCTAAACAAACTCCCTTTAACTCCCTTTTTGGACACTAAGGGCAATTTAGCATGGCCAATCCACCTAACCCGCACATCTTTGGACTGTGGGAGGAAAACGGAGCACCCGGAGGAAACCCACGCACACACATTCTCCCCATAATGTGCGGCCTGGAAGTGTGTTGGGGGCAGGTTCAACCCAGACATTAGGGAGGGCGTTAGGTGATTATTTGAATGGAAACAATGTGCAGGGGTTTGGAAAAAGGCAGGGGAACAGCACTAAGACATGGTGCTTGTTTGGAGGGCTAGTACAGACAGGACGGGCCGAATGGCCTCCTTCTGGCATTTCCCCACCTCCCTCAGTCATTCCCGTTTTTTCACTGGGGATTGCAACATCCTCGTGCTCTCGCTCCCTTCCCCCCACGCCGGACCCCGCCCAACCACCTTCTCCTCCAATCACAGTCTGACTTTCCCCCTGCCCCGCCCCCTCCGTGATGCTCACCTCCCCACCTCCAATCACAGTCTGACTTTCCCCCTGCCTGCACCTTCTCCTCCAATCACAGTCTGACTTTCCCCTTGCCCCGCCCCCTCCGTGATGCTCACCTTCCCCTCCTCCAATCAGCCTCACCTCTCCCATGCCCCGTCCCTCCGTGACGCTCACCTTCCCCTCCTCCAATCAGCCTCACCTCTCCCATGCCCCGTCCCTCCGTGACGCTGACTTCCCCCTCCTCCAATCACAGCCTCACTTCTTCTAGCCCTGCCCCCTCCATGGCTGCCCCTCCCCATCCCGTACATTCGCCGTTCCCAGCCTCCTCCGTGACGCTCCCTTGCCCCTCCTCCTCCAATCACAGTCTGACGTCCAGCACCATCCCCTTCGTGCCTCCCCCTCCCCATGGAGGAAACTGGAGTACCCGGAGGAAACCCACGCACACACAGGGAGGATGTGCAGACTCCACACAGACAGTGACCCAAGCCGTGGACGTGTCCCTGAGCTCCCACATCGCACACGGGGAGCATGGCACGGGCCTGGGATCTCCTGCCATGTCTTAAACCTTAGGTTAACTTATACAACTACAATTCCAAAAAATGAAAGAAAAATAAATAAATAATTAGACAAATGAAAAGAAAAACTACTTACCAGTCACTTACCAGGGTTAAAAAGCACCTCCTGCCAACCCAGCTTCGAATTCCCACCTAGCTTCAAATTCCCCAACTCACTCTTCGCTGTGCCTCACTCTGGCTGTGTCTTCTCTGGCTTACTGGGAGAAGGCCGGGGAGGAGAGCATCGGAGTAGTGAGAGAGATCAGAGTACAGTTATAGGTAGAGTGTACAGACTAGTGTCCGTTGAGTGTAGATTGTTAATTGCTAGATTGTTGTTTACTATAGGAGTAAGCGGTCGAGTTTAATTAAGTAGTGTAAATAAAAGTTAGCTTTGTTAATGAATTTAGCTTGTGTGGTCTTTGTGAACACTACAGCATCTATCCTGAGAACAAGAATCACGAAGAACATGACAGGGGAGGATGGGAGTTCACCAAGGGGTTGAGTGGGGAGTCAGGGGGAACGGGAATGGTCAGTGTGAAGGATTGGGGGGGAGGGGGGTTCAGTTCTGTAGTTCATCCAGGTTGTAATTTGTCTCACATTTCCTGGGTGAATAATCCAAACTGTCCAAAGTCTCTCAACCGAGTTCGGGGTCAGAGAGTTTTGTGGAGCATCCAGGGGACCAGGGATAAGGCTCGTGGGAAAATCAACTTTCCTGGGAAATTCTGTGGTCGGTGGGTCAGTGTGCCCACGAGGTCCCCACATGAATCATTGTGGGGTGCATCCTGCCTCCAACAATACAGATATTAGAAAATCTGGTCCATTACATAAGGTTTAAAATAAACTTTGGGAAATGCAAAGTTAGTTTGATGGGTTTCCAAATGCTTGTTTTTTTTTATTGGTTTGAAAGCCAGTCTGAAATTGAGCTGGTTGACTCCTGCCCCACCCCAGAGGATTTCTCACAGAGCTCAAGCAATGAGATCTTTACTGCTATTGGCAATCATCCAGGTAAGATGTTGGATTTGTGTTTTTTTTAAAACAGCTTATCATTACTGTTGTGTAAGTTCTTGTGATTTGTGGGTCAGGTGATGAAAGAAATGTGAAAATTATCTCAAATAAAGCATAAAGTCCACATCTCAAACTATCGGCATTGTCAGGTCTGTTGGAAAGGGCAAATAGAACAGTGTTGGGGAAAGTAGTCAGTCAGACCGGTATCTTAAAAGTGTCTCTGATTTCGATGAAATTAAAGGAACTGTGGTAAGTGCTGAGCTATCATTGTGATTTTTGAATCACCACCATCTAGAAGGACAAGAGCAGCAGATACCTGGGATCACCCCCACCTGGAGGTTCCCCTCCAAGTCACTCCCCATCCTGACTGGGAAATATATCGGCCGTTCCTTCAGTGTCGCCGAGTCCAAATCCTGGAGCTCCCTCCCTAACAGCACGGTGGGTGTACCTACACCTCAGGGACTGCAGCGGCTTCAAGACGGCAGCTCAGCACCACCTTGTCAAGGGGCAATTAGGGATGGACGATAAATGCTGGTCTGGCCAGAATTTAAATGAAAACACACTCCTGGGTGCACTTGCCACATTCTCTCTTCCCTAAACTCACATATCCAATACTTTGATGCTCACACCAAATCCCATTCACCTCTCTCACTGACCTACAATGATCCCAACTTCATTACGCCTTGATTTTAAGATCATTCTTGTTTTAAATTCCTTCATGGTCTCTCGCCTCCTGATTTCTTCACTCTCCTTCAGACCTACAGGCCTCGGAGATATCTGCACTCCTCCAATTTTGGCAGCTGATTTTAGTAACCCCATCATTGGAGACCATGCGTCAGCTGTCGGGCTCTGAACTGCTGGAATTTCCTCTCTGAACGTGTTTTTATTATTCACTTACAAATTGTGAGCGTCGCTGGCTGGACCAGCATTTATTGCCTGTCCCTAACTGCCCTCTGTTTCAGACAGTATTTGAGAGTCAACCACATTGCTGTGGGTGTGGAGTCACATGTAGGCAAGACGGGGTAAGGACGGCAGATTTCCTTCCCTAAAGGACATTAGTGAACCAGATGGGCTTTTACAACTATTGACAATGATTTAATCGTCACCATTAGACTTTTAATTCCAGAATTTTCTGAAACTCACATTTCACCATCTGCCATGGTGAGAACTGGACCGGACTCCCCGGATCTTGCCTGGGTCTCTGGATTACTAATCCAGTGACCTTTTCACCTTTCTTTCTCAATTTTATTTCTTAATACTCTCATGAAAATTTACCACTTTGACCAAGCATTTGATCATCTTCTGTATTTTCCTTAAAAAGGTCGGTGTCCAATTTTCTTAATGACACTCCTGTAGGATGCCTTGGGACATTTTAACACACTCGATAAATACCAGTTGTTGCCGATAATCTTCATATCATGCCATTACCAATAAATATAAAACAAATAGTTTTGGTGCATTATTTTTCCAGATAAATATCAGCCTGTCTTAAACCATTCATATCACCGGTGTGAGAAAGTTTATTTTTAGTATTTCTGGAGAATATTCTGATATTCTGTAAAGAAGGCAGTGTGCGTGTCAAATGATTTAATTGAGCTGTGGAAAGATTAATGGAGACAGCTTTTCTGGAGAGTTGAGAAACAAGAAGGAGCATGGTTACTAAATGCATGCATTTGGAATGAAGCGTGGGTCAAGCAGGTTTATAAGTAAATATGCAGTCTTTCGAAATTTGCATTCGGAGATGGAGAGGGACCTTTTTTTTCAGCTGTTAAATTTCAAAGAGGAGTGAGGCTTTTACAACTTGTAACGTAAACGAAGGAAGGTTATGAGGATAATGGAATTGAAAATGAAAGGAAGAAAGAACACTTGAGGAAAAACGTTGACTTGTGTTGACTCTGTGTGTGGGGTAAGACCTCCAGGGAACAGCTCTGGGCTGGAAGAAGGTTTAAAAGGAGTGGTATAATCAGACAGAGTCAGCATGCATTTACAAATGGGAAATCATGCTTGACAAATCTACCATCATTCTTTGAAGATGTAATTAGTAGAGGCTTTCGACAAAATCTCACACAGCAGATTACTGTGTACAGTTAAAGTACATGGGATTGCGAGCCGTGTCTTGAGATGGACAGAAAGCTAGTTAGCAGACAGGAAGCAAAAAGTTGGAATAACTTCTGATTGGCAGGCAGTGCTAGTGGGGTACCGCAGAGATCTGTGCGAGGACCCCCAACTGTTCACATTATATATTAATGATTTGGACGAAGGAACTAAATGTAGTATCTCCACATTTGCAGATGATGTGAAGTTGGGTGGGCGGGTGAGCTGTGAGGAGGATGCAGAGATGCTTCAGTGGGATTTGGACAGGCTGAGTCAGTGGGCACATGCATGGCTGATGCAGTAGAATGTGGATAAATTTGAGGTTATCTACTTCAGTAGAAAAAATAGGAAGGCAGATTATTATTTGAATGGGTGTAAATTGAGAGAGGTGGATATACAGATCTTGGTATCCTCGTGCATCAGTCACTGAAAGTAAGCGTACAGGTACAGCAGGCAACAAGGAAGGCAAATAGTATGTTGGCCTTCAGAGAGAGAGGATTTGAGTATAGGAATAGGGATGTTTTACTGCAACTTGTATAAATTGTACAACATTTTAATACAACTGTATATGGATTAGTGAGGCCACACCTGGAGTATTGTGTGCAGTTTTGGTGTCCATTTCTGAGGAAGGATGTTCTTGCTATGGAGGGAGTGCAGCAAAAGTTTACCAGACTGATTACTGGGATTGCGGGACTGTCAGATGAAGAGAGACTAAGTCGGTTAGGATTATATTCATTGGTGTTTAGAAGAGTGAGAGGGGATCTCATAGAAACGTACAAAATTCTAACAGGATTAGAGAGGGTAGATTCAGAAAGAATGTTCCTGATGGTGGGGGAGTCCTGAACTAGATTCCATTGTTTGAGGATAAGGGCCTTTTAGGACTGACGTGAGTAGAAATCTCTCCATCAAGGGAGTGGAATCTGTGGAATTCGCTACCACAGAAAGTAGTTGAGGCCAAGACGTTGTGTAATTTCAAGAAGGAATTCGATATAGCTCTTGTGGTTAAAGGGATCAAGGGATATGGGGGGAAGGCGGGATCAGGGTATTGAACTTGATGATCAGCCATGATCATGATGAATGGTGGAGCAGGCTGGAAGGGCCGAATTGCCCCATCCTGTTTCTATTTTCTATGTCTGTTTCTGTGTAAGGTGCACAGTTTGAATCAACCACCCAGTCAAGCCAGAAAACTCTTGGGTTTGAGAAAGCAGTTTTGTTTCTGAAGATTCCTGGATTTCTACAGCACAGCAGAAGCGAGTTTGAGAAGTTGTGTGGTACACCTTGACTGCAGTGACAGCAGTTTTGCTTCAGGCAACATTCCTGGAGTTTTGCAGTTAAACATCTATCACGGAATGTTGCCTGGAAGGTGTTTACCTGTGGATCTGATCAAGTAGGTTTTTGGAGGGGAATATTTTGTCAGACTATTTTGACTGTGTAATCTTGTGTGTTCAAGCCTTCTTAACTTCTTTTTAATAAACCTTTCATCGAATCATAGAATTGTAGAATTTACAGCGCAAAAGGAGGCCATTCGACCCACCAAGCCTGCACCGGCCCTTGGAAAGAGCACCCTACCTAAGCCGACACCTCTACCACATCCCTGTACCCCTGTAACCCCACCGAACCTTTTTTTGGACAATTTAAAATGGTCAATCCCCTAACGTGCACATCTTTGGTCTGTGGGAGGAAACCGGAGCACCTGGAGGTGGGACCCTGGATATGTGAAGCAATAGTGCTAACCACTGTGCTACCGTGCCGACCATTTTTTAAACTCAAGAAATGGAACTGGAATTCGATGCTGCTGAGATCAGGAAATTTCTTCTCCCTTTCAGAATATGATGAAAACGGGGCTTCATTCATATATCAAATTCCCTCAGGGATGTGACTTGCTCAGCAACTAATATCTGCTGTGGGCATAACACAGGTTAGAAAGGTATTCAGGTACCTCCTCCCTGTTTGGTCACAAGAAAATCCAACAGCAAGAGATATCTAAATAGAAAATAACTCCCCATCCAGGTGAATTTAGTCAGTATTTAACCACAGTCATGAACTATAAAGGGGACCTTTTGCAACATTCAGTGTCTGTGACAGATCAATGGCAATGGTTTTCCTTTGTCGGTCAAACAGCACAGACGTGCTTCAGGAGACAATTTAAGGATCTGTTGTGACTTCAAAAGTCCACAGTTGTTACTTGTGAACTTATAAACACAGTTCCTGCAATTGTTGTCAAAATCAAATTTAAAATCCCCATCTCACTATATTCACCAAATTGGTTTTAATTGTTCTATTTGTTTTTTCCTTCAAGCTGCTCGATACCAATTCTCCTCCTCCCACAATGCATTAGCAACCGTAGACTTCTATTGGATTGGACAATATCATTCCTGGCAGAGTGCTGCAGTGGTTTCTCATTGCCTTCTGCATTATGGCCATCTCTCCCATTCTTACCACCTGCTATTAGGCATACTATAAGTATCTACAAGCTAATAATCAAATTGTTTGACCATGTTATGAACAAACCTTCCATGGCCATGAAGTCTCAGAGTTTGCCCTGGAACTAATGGCCCAAAGGTAGGAAAGCTACTCATTGTCACACAAGACCTCTCTCATTCTGTGTTAAATATAGAGCGTGATTGAACGGAAACATTTTGAAGTGTCATTTTGGACACGTTTGGCAGGGTGTTACTCGATGGTGTTACTATTGGCGAGATCACAGCCTGTATTCAACAGCACTGAGTGCCGAAGATGAGCCCCCACAAGATTTTTGCCATTACTGGTTGTCTCGCCGTCTGATTTACCGAACCTGTGCCTCAGCTTCTCACCGCTAACGAGGGTGGGCAGCTTTTAAATGTTCCTCACCATTCACTCCCAGTCAACACACAAGCATGGCAGTGCACAGACCTGCTGCTCACTATGGGGATGCCGACCTGGCCAGATGCTTTGGATGTGAGTCAGGGCACCCTGTTTCCCTGAGGGGGGGGGGGGGGGGGGGGGGGGGGGGGGGGTCGGAGGGCAAGCAGCAGGACCACCAATACTGCTGGGGAGGCAGTGGCAGCGGCTGTCAGTTCGGGCAGCATGACCAGGAGGAGACCACCATCCAATGCCGGGAGGCCAACGACCTCCACCGAGTTGCAAGGGGAAGTTACCCCTCTCCTGACATCAGTTCCACCTGCCACCCCTCAAATTCCAGCCCCAATCCCTCACCCCTCTCCACAAATCACTGGCTGACACTTTGCACCCTCTCACATCCGATCTTCGTGCTTGTTCCTCAGAACCCCTGGCACCCACCAGCACAATCCTTTCATGTCCAGGTGCAGTGCCCACACATGTCACCTGCTATAGACCCCCCTGACCCATCAAACATGCGGCTCACGGGCAGCACAGTGGCTCAGTGGGTTAACCCTGCAGCCTCACGGCTCCGAGATCCCAGGTTCGATCCCGGCTCTGGGTCACTGTCTGTGTGGAGTTTGCACATTCTCCCCGTGTTTGCGTGGGTTTCGCCCCCACAACCCAAAGATGTGCGGGGTAGGTGGATTGGCCACGCTAAATTGCCCCTTAATTGGAAACAATGAATTGGGTTCTCTAAATTTATATTAAAAAGAACATGTGGCTCACAATGCCCTCTCTTTGTCTCCGGAGGAGAGGATAGCCAGGGATCTGTGTCCTCACCCCCGATGAGAAACGGGCCCTGGAAATCACGGGGCTGTCCGAGGAGTGAGCAGTAACCAACAGTGAGGTTGGCCTGTGCCACGGGGTGAGGATCCATGGCCCTTTCACCCAGATGATCCGTCTCAAATGAATTGTTCAGGTCAGACAAAATGACCCTTCCTCTCACCGACTACATGTCCATTGTTAGGCGTGATCACCATCTGATGGGCTATCCGGAGTCGCTCCCTGCCCTCCGCCACCCAAGAGACCCCCTCGGAGGAGAGCTCTGAGGGGACACCAGGTGAGGGGTCACAGCTATCACCCCACCTTCCACCAGCACACAGACATACTCCTTGGTGGGCGATTTTAGTGGACAGGCTTCTGGGGTACAATCCAGTGAGCACCACACAGTTGCTGATGTACATCAGGTGGAGGTAGGAACCAAGGGGGCCAGCAGTCGGAGGTCTGCTGGGTCCCAGTCAGATGCCAAGCTACTGGACAAGATTGTCCCAGAGCTGATGCCGATGATAGGCCAGAGCAACGACATTCACTGGAGGACGCAGGAGATGGTGCCAACAATGCTTGGAAAGATGCCAACGCTGCTATAGTGGTAACCGCAGTGGAAAGCCGCGTCTTGAATGGTGGTGCCCAGGGATCGCTGAGTCTGTGTTAACCACAGCTGGGGGTTTGAACATTAATTATTATTATCATCACAAGGAGGCTAACATGAAGAGTGCAATGAAGTTACTGTGAAAACCTAGTCACCACATTCCGGCGCCTGTTCGGGTACACAGAGGGAGAATTCAGAATGTCCAATTCACATAACAAGCACGTCTTTCAGACTTGTGGGAGGAAACCGGAGCACCCGGACGAAACTCACGCAGACACAGGGAGAACGTGCAGTCTCCGCACAGACAGCAACCCAACCCAAGCCGGGAATCGAACCTGAGACCCTGGCGCTGCGAGGCAACAGTACAAACCCTGGGGTGAGGTTACACAGACCCTTGGAGAGTGGAAGAGAGTGGTCAGGGAGGAGGCTGTGTGATTGAGGGGTGGGGAATGGAGGTGGGGGAGAGGGAGGGAGGGGTTGGGGGAAGGAGTAAAATGGGAGATGGGGAGGATGAAGGAGGGATTGGGGGAAATGAATGCAGATGAGGGTTTATGATATGCTCGCCATTCCTGGACGAGATCTGAAATTCGCCATCGGGTACGGGTCAGGTGAATTACAGACTGGTTCATGCCTGGTGTGAATCATGATTTTGGACTTTCCTGCTATTTACCAGGCGCACCCAGATCCACGTCGGGCACAACACGGTGGTTAAATCCTGCCCAAAGTATTTATTTCATGACAGGGCCTGCAATTCATGCTTAATTATCTCGATCAAACAGCTCAAACTCTCTGGCACAACACTTCTCCCACAGGAATGTAATAAGTGTGCTGGCATTGTTGAAGTTGATTCTTAAAAACAAACATCTAACCTGAGCTAAAACCCTCCGGCTGTTGGGATTCTGTTTTCCTGCTGGAAGTGCACCCTCATCTGTGGGTTTCCCAGCTGTGCGGGATGGCTTTAATGGGAAATCCTATGGACAAGCGGCAGGAAGAGAGAATCGCGCCCTCCGCGATCAGCACGCTACCGAGAAACACGGCTGGGGGACCGGAGAATCCACTCCCATGTCTGTAAACTGAGGAGTGCAATATGGCAAATAAAGAGTTAATTAGTTCTGTGCTATGAAAAGCCATTGTGGTGACGGAGGAGTCAATCAGTACGACAGCAGTTTCAGACTTCCTCTTCAATCAACAGGAAAAAAAAGTACGAGGAACATTTTCAAACTAACTTCGCAATTCTCCAAAGCTGCTTTTTATCCCTTTTCTAAAAGGATTCTGCATTTTATCATTCATACAAGCCTCAGCCGGAATAAATCCAGGCCAAATATCTAACTTGAAACATAAGCCAAACTTTCAGAAATTACGAAAGTTTCATTTGAATCTCTGACATTCTCATGGCACGAACTTAAACTAAAATGAATATGTTCTTATCAAGAACAATCACACTCTCAGCAGCCCCAGGTAATCACACACAATCATTCAAGTAACAAGAGGGAATGACACAAAAACTCAGCAGGTCTGGCAGCATCTGTGGAGTGAGGTAGAATTTGCTTTTCAGATTGATGACCTTTTATCAAACTGCAAAAGGTTAGACATACCACAGGTTCAGAGGTGGGGAAGGCCGTGGGAGGAGGGAGGTGGAAGAACTACAAAGGAAATCTGTGATAGATACTGAAGACACACAAATGTTTATTTTAAATGATGGTGCAAGACAAAAGGGCTGGTAATGAGACCAGCAATGAAGCAATATTCTCAAACAGGTTACTGTGGAGCCCTGGATGTCCAGAGGGATTTTCCAGGAGGTGGGATTCACAGCGTAGGCAAGACAGGCAAGGGCCAGGGCACCATGATCAAGAGGAAATGAAAGAGCGTTGAAAGAACTGAATGTGTTCAGCAGCAGAGCAGGAACTTTAAAACTGAAAGTGGTTTGAATCAGGAAGTGCTGAGTGTGAACATGGCTTCCAGACAACAGGAGGAAAGTTTGTCCGAGGAGGCAATTTGTCCCATTTGTCTTGATTTCTTCACTGATCCGGTTTCACTGGAGTGTGGACACAACTTCTGCCGCTCCTGTATCACCCAGTGTTGGGAAAAGAAGGAGAGAAACTCCTGCCCGGAATGTCGACAGCAGTTTCCAGAAAGAAACCTCACAGGAAGTTGGGCCTTAGCGAATCTGGCTGAGAAAGCTCGAAAATTAAAGCTGAATGGGAAAGAGAAGGAAAGTAAACTTCACTGTGAGGAACATCAGGAAGAACTGAAGCTGTTTTGTAAAACTGACAAGAAATTGATCTGTCTGATTTGTAGAGATTCGCGGAAACACAAATCTCACAACTTTCTGCCGATTTTAGAAGCTGTTGAAATCTACAAGGTAAAAGGGAACAGATTTCTCACGTCAGATACCTGGGGGTGCAGGTTTCTCGGGATTGGAGGGGGGGTGGCTCCGTAGGTACAACATTTCTAATTTGGTGGGGAGGGTGAAAGCTGATCTGGCAAGGTGGGATGGTCTCCCTCTGTCACTGGCGGGTCGGGTACAGGCGTTAAAATTAACGTGTTGCCGCGATTCGTGTTTACTTTCCAATACCTGCCAATTTTCCTGCCAAAGGCATTTTTTTAGAGAGATTGAAGGGATGATTACGTTCATATGGGGAGGGAAGGTGGCCAGAATTAGAAAGGTGCAACTACAGAGAGGAAAGCAGGCAGGGAGTTTGGGTCTTCCGAACCTGGGGCGAAATTCTCCGACCCCACGCAGGGTCGGAGAATCGGCCGGCTGCGGCGTTAATCCCGCTCCCGCCGGGTTTTTTATTCTCCCAGCGGCCAAAAACCGGCGTTGTGCAAATCCCGCCGGCAGCCTCTGAAAACAGCTGGCGCCGGCGGGATGTCATTGATTTTTTACTTTGAACAAATCTCCGGCCCGGATGGGCATAAGTCCCGCCGACGTGTCCACGGGTCACGTCGGCGAAAAACAGAGTAGCTTTAAAACGGCGTCAACCATTGATGATGGTTGACGCCGTTCAGTGTCCGAGGGCAATTGGGGGGGGTGTGTGCGGCGTTAGGGGGGGTGGGGTGTGCGGCGTTGGGGGGGGGGTGGGGTGTGCGGCGTTAGGGGGGGCGCCGTTAGGGGTGTGCGGCGTTAGGGGGGGTGTGCGGCGTTGGGGGTGGTGTGCGGCATTAGGGGGGTGTGTGCGGCGTTAGGGGGGTGTGCGGCGTTAGGGGGGTGTGCGGCGTTAGGGGGGGTGCGGCGTTGGGGGGGTGCGGCATTAGGGGGGGTGCAGCGTTAGAGGGGGGGGTGTGGCGTTAGATGGGGGGGTGCGGCGTTAGAGGGGGGTGCGGCGTTAGGAGGGGGGTGCAACGGTGAGGGGGGGGTTGCAGCGTTGAGAGGGGGGGGTGGGTACCGGCGTTGAGTGAGGGGGGGCGGCGTTGGAGGGGGTGGGGGGGTTGGGGTAGGGGGCAGCGGCGTGCAGAGGGGGCGACGGTGCGTTGGCCCCGGCCATCCGTCGCCCCCCCCCCCTCTGCACGCCGCCGCCCCTACCCCAACCCCCCTCACCACCCCTACCACCCCTCACCACCCCTACCCCCCCTCACCACCCCTACCCCCTCCAACGCCGCCCCCCCATCTCTCAACACCGGTACCCCCCCTCTCCTCTCAACGCAGGTAACCCCCCTCTCCTCTCTCCTCTCAACTCAACGCCGCAACCCCCCTCTCCCCCCTCATCTCAACGCAGGTAACCCCCTTCCCCCCCTCCTCTCAATGCAGGTAACCCCCCTCTCCCCTCTCCTCTCAACTCAACACCGTAACCCCCTTCCCCCCCCTCCTCTCAACGCAGGTAACCCCCTTCCCCCCTCCTCTCAACGCAGGTAACCCCCTTCCCCCCTCCTCTCAACGCAGGTAACCCCCTTCCCCCCCTCCTCTCAACGCAGGTAACCCCCTTCCCCCCCTCCTCTCAACGCAGGTAACCCCCTTCCCCCTCCTCTCAACGCAGGTAACCCCCTTCCCCCCTCCTCTCAACGCAGGTAACCCCCTTCCCCCTCCTCTCAACGCAGGTAACCCCCTTCCCCCTCCTCTCAACGCAGGTAACCCCCTTCCCCCTCCTCTCAACGCAGGTAACCCCCTTCCCCCTCCTCTCAACGCAGGTAACACCCTTCCCCCCTCCCTCAACGCAGGTAACACCCTTCCCCCCCTCCTCTCAACGCAGGTAACCCCCTTCCCCCCTCATCTCAACGCAGGTAACCCCTTCCCCCTCCTCTCAACGCAGTTAACCCCCTTCCCCCTCCTCTCAACGCAGGTAACCCCCTTCCCCCTCCTCTCACGCAGGTAACCCCCTTCCCCCCCTCCTCTCAACGCAGGTAACCCCCTTCCCCCCTCCTCTCAACGCAGGTAACACCCTTCCCCCCCTCCCTCAACGCAGGTAACACCCTTCCCCCCCTCCTCTCAACGCAGGTAACCCCCTTCCCCCCTCATCTCAACGCAGGTAACCCCCTTCCCCCCTCCTCTCAACGCAGGTAACCCCCTTCCCCCCTCCTCTCAATGCAGGTAACACCCTTCCCCCCTCCCTCATTGCAGGTAACCCCCTTCCCCCCCTCCTCTCAACGCAGGTAACCCCCTTCCCCCCTCCTCTCAACGCAGGTAACCCCCTTCCCCCCTCCTCTCAACGCAGGTAACCCCCTTCCCCCCTCCTCTCAACGCAGGTAACCCCCTTCCCCCCTCCTCTCAACGCAGGTAACCCCCTTCCCCCCTCCTCTCAACGCAGGTAACCCCCTTCCCCCCTCCTCTCAACGCAGGTAACACCCTTCCCCCCTCCTCTCAACGCAGGTAACCCCCTCCCCCCCCTCCTCTCAACGCAGGTAACCTCCTTCCCCCCTCCTCTCAACGCAGGTAACCCCCTTCCCCCCCTCCTCTCAACGCAGGTAACCCCCTTCCCCCCCTCCTCTCAACGCAGGTAACCCCCTTCCCCCCCCTCCTCTCAACGCAGGTAACCCCCTCCCCCCTCCTCTCAACGCAGGTAACCCCCTTCCCCCCTCCTCTCAACGCAGGTAACCCCCTTCCCCCCTCCTCTCAGCGCAGGTAACCCTCCCTCCCCTCTCCTCGCAACTCGACGCCGCAACCCGCCCCCCCTCCCTCCCTCCCTCTCCCCCTCTCAACTCCGCAACCCCCCCCATACAAACGCCGGGTCTCTCCTCCTCCTCCTCCCCCCCCTCAAACGCCGGGTCTCTCCTCCTCCTCCTCCCCCCCCTCAAACGCCGGGTCTCTCCTCCTCCTCCTCCCCCCCCTCAAACGCCGGGTCTCTCTTCCTCCTCCCCCCCCCCCCCCCCCCCCAACGCCGGTCTCTCTTCCTCCTCCTCCTCCCCCCCCCCCAAACGCCTGGTCTCTCTTCCTCCTTCCCCCCCCCCCCCCCCCCCCCCCCCCCCCCAACGCCGGGTCTCTCTCCTCACCACACAAACGCCGGGACTCGCCACTTCCGCAGCGGGTGAAACTGACGCGTATCGCATCAGTCCGCTGCTGGCCCTTTCGGGAACGGAGATTACCGGCTTAAAAGAAGGGGCTGACGCCGGAGTCATCCGCACCGCTTTTTCCCGCCGGAAATGGGCGTCACGTCGGTCTGCGGAGAATTTCGCCCCTGATGTATTATTACTGGACGGTGAATGTGGAGAAGGTACGGAGCTGGGTCAGAGGGGTTGACTCCCAGTGGGTCAGAATGGAGGAGAGTTTGTGTAGGGGGTCGGGATTGAAGGCGCCAGCAACAGCGCTGCTCCCGACGGCCCCGGGGAAATACTCAGAGAGTCCGGGAGTAATTGATTTGTTGGGAATTTGGAGGCAGTTTCGCCAGCACTTTAGGTTGGGGTCAGGGTCAGGGAAATGCCGATTCGGGGGAACCACAGATTTCAGTCAGGGAAGTGGGATGGAAATTTTCGGAGATGGGAGGAGAAAGGAATTAGGACACTAAAAGATTTGTTTCTTGGAGGTCGGTTTGCAGGATTGAAGGAGCTGGGAGTGAAGTATGGGCTGGAGCAGGGGGAAATATTTAGATACATGCAGGTTCGAGACTTTGCCAGAAAGGAGATACAGAGCTTCCCGGTGGAGCCGGCCTCCACATTGCTGGAGGAGGTACTGACGACAGGGGGACTGGAGAAGGGGGTAGTGTCAGCGGGATACGGGGCTATTTTGGAAGAGGATAAGGCAGCGCTGGAAGGGATCAAGGCAAAGTGGGAGGAAGAGTTGGGAGAGGGTATGGAGGAGGGGTTCTGGTGTGAGGTGCTCCGGAGAGTGAACACCTCCACCTCATGTGCGAGATTGGGGCTGATACAGCTGAAGGTGGTATACAGAGCTCACCTCACAAGGACGAGGATGAGCCGGCTCTTTGAGGGGGTAGAAGATGTGTGTGAATGTTGCGGGGAAGCCCCGCAAACCATGTTCATATGTTTTGGTCCTGTCCAAAGCTGGAGGATTACTGGAAGGAGGTGTTTAGGGTAATCTCTAAAGTGGTGCACGTGAAACTGGACATGGGCCCTCGGGAGGCCATATTCGGGGTGTCGGACCAGCCGGGGTTGGAAACGGATGCGGAGGCAGATGTTGTAGCCTTCGCCTCGTTGATCGCCCGAAGGCGGATCCTGTTGGGATGGAGATCAACCTCTCCACCTGTGCCCTGGCGTGGCGGGGGGACCTGTTGGAATTCTTGACTCTTGAGAAGGTTAAGTTTGAACTGAGCGGAAGGATGGAGGGGTTCTACAATTCATGGGCTTTATTCATTATGTACTTTTGAGAATTGGATTACATTGAACATTAGGGGGAGGGTTGGGGAGGGGGTCTGTATGTGCTAATGGTGACTATGGGTGATTCCTGTTTCCCACTTTATTATTTGTTTATATTAACATGCGGGCTAATGTTTGGGGGTTTGGTGCGAGGATGGGATTGTTGTTATTGATATGGGGATTGACATTACATTCATTACTGATTATTGTTGACTGGTGGTGGCTGTAAATTTGGGAACAAAATGTGAAAAGGGAGAATAAAAATATTTATTAAAAAAAGGGAACAGATTTGATTCCCTGTAAGAGACTGTTCTTGGAGCGCAGTCGGGGGGTGGGGGTGGGGGGAGTGGGGGGGGGGGTTGGCGCTGCCGAATCTGTGCAGCTACTACTGGGCAGCAAACGTGTCGATGATTCGGGAATGGATAATGGAGGGAGAGGGGGTGGCATGGAAAAGACTAGAGGCAGCGTCTTGTGTAGGTACTAGCCTGGGGGCACTGGTGACGGCACCATTGCCGCTTCAGCCGACGGGGTATACCACGAACCCTGTGGTGGCGGCGACGCTGAGGATTTGGGGGCAATGGAGGCGGCACCGGGGGGAGACAGGGGCCTCGGTCTGGTCCCCGATATGAAACAACCATAGGTTTGCTCCGGGCAGGATAGATGGTGGGTTCCGAAGCTGGCACCAGGCGGGAATTAGAAGGTTGGGGGTTTATTCATTGACGGGACTTTTGCCAGTCTGAGGGCACTGGAGGAGAAATTTGGGTTACCCCCGGGAAATGCCTTCAGGTATAAGCAGGTTCAGGCGTTTGTCAGGAAGCAGGTAGGGGAATTCCCGTTGCTGCCTGCCCGAAGGATATAGGACAGGGTGATCTCGGGCATGTGGGTCGGAGAGGGTAAGATCTCGGAGATATACCAGGAGCTGCAGGAGATGGAGGAAGCCTCAGTGGAGGAGCTGAAGGGTAAGTGGAAAGAGGAGCTGGGTGAGGAGCTGGATGAGGGCCTGTGGGCTGACACCCTGGGCAGGGTCAATTCCTCCTCATCTTGTGCCAGGCTCAGCCTGATCCAGTTTAAAGTGGTACACACGGCGCATATGTTAGGGGCGGAGGATGAGTAGGTTTTTTGGGGTGGACGACAGATGTGTAAGGTGTTCGGGGAGCCCAGCTAACCACGCCCATATGTTCTGGGCGTGCCTGGCGCTTGCGGAGTTTTGGGACGGCTTTGCAAAGGTTATGTCTAAGGTCTTGGATACTCGGGTAAAACCGAGTTGGGGATAGCGATATTTGGGGTATCGGAGGATCCGACGGTGCAGGAGTCGAAAGAGGCCGGAGTTCTGGCCTTTGCCTCCTTGGTAGCCGGGAGAAGGCTCTTGTTAATGTGGAGGGACGTGAAACCCCCAAGCGAAGAGGCTTGGGTCAGTGACATGGTGGGATTTCTCAGGTTGGAGAGGATAAAGTTTGCCTTACGAGGGTCCTTGCAGGGGTTCTCCAGGCGGTGGCAACCGTTCCTTGACTTTCTCGGGGAACGTTAGGTGGAGGTCAACAGCAGCAGCAACTCAACGTCGGGGGGGGCTGATTTCTTTCCCCTTTTGAAAGGGGCGTTTGCCCTATTTTGTTTTGAGTTGGGTGTTAACTTGTTAAACTGTTTATCGTTTAGAGGGTTAAGTTGTTCTTTTTGGTTGCCATGTTGCCCTTTTTTCTTTGCATTATTTTCCTTTTGGAGTGTTTTGTAAAATTATTGAGAAACTCTGAATAGATACATTTAAAAAAAAAGATTTGATCACCTGATTATTTGATCACATTTTCAGGGTCTAACACTTTTATTTCCTGATTTTCTCTCCCAATCCCAGGATGGGGTGAAATCTTCCTTAGATTCTCTCACACAGAAGAAATCGACGGTTCTAGAAATGGAGCAGCAGCAGAAACAGAAGATTTCCCAAATTAGGGTAAAGTCTCCCTGTGCTGAGCTTCCAAATTTAATTCATTATTTTGTTGTTTTTATGACAGAAACATATTATTTTTAATGTTTCTTCTTATAGAAACAGTCGGTCAGTCTGCAGAGCCACATCACATCCGAGTTCACTAAAATGCACCAGATTCTCACTGAGAAAGAGCAGCGTTTCATCCGAGATCTCAGGGAAGAAGAGGAACAAATTCTGAAAACAATGGAGGAAAATCTTTGTGAAATTCAGGAGAATTTAAATTCTATTCAGGAGAAACTCTCAAAGTTGGAGAAACAGTTGGAACAAAAAGACGGAGTGAGATTTCTGATGGTGAGGGATTATATTTCAGTTTAGTTCAGTGAAAGTTCACAGCCACAACATGATCCACACAAGCCTCCTCCCATCCTACTTCATTTCCCTGTCAATATATCCTTCTGTTCCTTTCTCCCTCATGTGTTTATCCAACTTCTCCTTAAATGGATCCCTGCCTTTCCCTGGGTGGGTGGAATTAATGCTGTCCCCCCCGGGGTACATTTAGTCAGGGTGTGGGGTGAGTGGAAGGGGATATGGGGAATGACACTGTGTGGAGTTTCTGTTGTCTTTCCATCTCTACACAGATTAAGTCTGTGGTGGTAAATCTTGTGGGACAGCCTTCCTGTAACCAATTCAGCCCCTTAACAGGGCAATTAATGTTCTCATCCTGCTGTCACTGGTATTCCCCAGCAATGAGCAGGGGTCTCACAATACGGGAAGCCTGAAAATCAAATCCTGTTGGGATTACTGGTGGGATTCTGGGAGGGGGTGGGAGGGAGAGATGGTGGGATTGAGGATGTAGCGGGAATGCCCTTGTTCAGTTGCACTGTGTACCTGATTGAGGGACTGTAAGAGGTTCTCGCTCCCGTTTCCTCTGACTGATGGTTCTTGACTTGAGGATTTTAGAAAAAACATAGGGTGGCACAGTGGTTTGCACGGTGGTTAGCACTGTTGCTTCACAGCGCCAGGGTTCTAGGTTCAATTCCCGACTTGGGTCACTGTGCAGAGTCTGCACGTTCTCCCCGTGTCTGCGTCGGTTTCCTCCGGGTGCTCCGGTTTCCTCCCACAAGTCCTGAAAGACGTGCTGTTCGGTGAATTGGACATTCTGAATTCTCCCTCTGTGACCCGAACAGGCGCCGGAATGTGGCGACGAGGGACTTTTCTCAGTAACTTCATTGCAGTGTTAATGTTAGCCTACTTGTGACAATAAAGATTATTTTATAGAAATATTAAATACACAGACTCAACCACAAACTTGTTTTTCAGAAAAACACTCCCAACACTGAATACAAAGAGCTCTAAACAGTATAAATAACATTACACAACATTTAATTGGTTTTTCCGATTTAAATCCCTCCACAATTTAACCTCGGCTTCCACATAAACACACAAATCACCACAACTTATTAAAAAGCCTCTCCTGAAAATCCACAGACAAAACCCCACATTTCAGCCCAAACCTTCCTCAATTCAAACCCAAATCCCCCCAGGGTTTGGTTGTTACCCTGAAGTAATTTTAAAACCTCAGCCCCAATCCCTGATAAATTCCAATTCCCCACCCGGCTGCTCCTTCTGGTGTGAATTGTAGGCCCGGGAGCCAGGTTGACCGTTCTTGACCCTCCTTCTTGACTGCAGTGCCAGACCCTTGGATCTTGGATCTTGCCCCTTCACAGTCGGGGTGGGGGGGGGGGGAGAGGGGAGACGCTTGAGAAAGCCGTGCACATGCGCGGCCACGGACTCAGCCATTCCCCGGCCCGATCCGCAGGTAAAGCTGGGGGCTTCACCCTGCGCCGCTGTGAGCCCCCCCCCCACCGGGCAGAGGATCGGTGCGGGGGTGGCGCCGACTTTCTGGTCATAAAACCAGACTGATCCTGCGGACATGGCCGCAGGATCGGAGAATCCTGCCCCCTATGTCCGGACACCATGCTCACTGCTGTGACAGACTGGAGTAAATTCCACCCCGTGTGATAGTCAGTTCCACATTCTCATCACTCTCTCGGGAAAGAAGTTCTCCTGAACTCCCCATTGGATTTATTTGTAACTAGATTATGTTTATATCCCGATTTCTGGATTCTCTACAAGTGGAAACATCTTCACTGAATCTCTCAAATCCGACCCCTTTCATCATTTGAAAGATCTCTATCAGGTCTTCTCTTTCTACAGTAAGTTGATCAATCTTTGCTGTTAGTTGAAGCCTCTCAGTTGCTGTCAATCTTTTTGATACTTTCTCCTGTGCTTCAATATCCTTTGTGGAACATCCTCTTTCTATTCCATGTCTGCAGCAATGGGAATTGACAATTCTCAGCAGCTTGTAACAATGTGAGGGTCATTTCTGCTTTCTGGATATAGACAGTCCGTCTCTGTCAACTCAGATTTGTGTTTTGTTTATTTCAGGAGGAAGCATCTGGGAAGAGGAGGTAGGACATGAACTTTACTGAAACTCAGGGCAAGTTGGTAAAATTACTCAGCAAAGTGTTTGTGGTCAATTTATAATCAACTCTTTAATATTTACAGGATTAGCGATGATGTTCAAAGTCTGTCTCTAGCAGATGGTGTCCTGTCCATCGGAAAATTCAACAGCCCTTTACTGTTACTTATGGGGAGAGAAATGCTGGATGTCATTAATCCTGGTAAAACTCAGATAAGTTCCTCTGTCCTGATTTATTTATTTAAAAAAAAAATATTTATTGTATTTGAAAATTTTTATAATAATATCATTAACAATGACATCAACATGGTATAATAAACATTTACCCCCCCCATCCCAATCTTCACACACCCCAACCATAAAACAACAATCCGGCCCTCTCCCCCGCCTCCCGCTTGGAATTCTGCATCTGCTGACATTTTAATTTTCCCCGAGAAAGTTGACGAACGGCTGCCACCTCCGGGTGAACCTGACCATTGACCCTCTAAAGACGAGCTTTATTTTCTCGAGACTGAGAAACCCAGCCATGTCACTAACCCAGGTCTCTACACTCGGGGGCTTCGAGTCCCTCCACATTAACAAGGTCCGTCACCGGGCCACCAGGGAGGCAAAGGCCAAGACGTCGGCCTCTTTCGCCCCCTGAACTACTGTCTCTTCCGACACTCCAAAGATCGCTACCTCCGGACTTGGCACCACCCATGTTTTTAGTACCGTGGACATTGCCTTAGCGAAACCCTGCCAAAACCCTCTAAGCTTTGGGCATGCCCAAAACATGTGGACATGATTTGTTGGGCTTCCCGCGCACCTCGCACACCTATCCTCTACCCCGAAAAACGTACTCATCCTAGCCGCTGTCATGTGTGCCCGGTGGACTACCTTGAACTGTGTCAGGCTGAGCCTGGCACATGATGAGGATGTATTAACCCTGCTTAGGGCATCCGCCCATAGACACGTCTCTATCTCTCCTCCAAGCTCGTCCTCTAACTTGCCCTTAAGCTCCTCAACCGGAGTTTCCTCCGTCTCCCAAAGTTCCTGTAAATATCTGAGACATTCCCCTCTCCCACCCAGGTACTGGAAACTACTCTATCCTGTATCCCCCATGGCGGCAGCAGCAGAAAGGCCCGTGATGCACAATCAATGACTACTAAAGCGAGGTTGTAGTACAACTGAAGGCTTTAATAAGCTAGATGTTTCCCCCAGCAGCTCAGGTACAGAAGGGAAGCTGCTGGGGTGGCACGGGCTCTTATACCCCGCCTTGCAGGGCGGAGCTACTATACAGGCTCGACCAATAGACAACATGCATTATCCACCAATGGTGTTCCAGCATTGCTAGGTTCCGTAATACCTCTAGCCAGACTACCACATTCACCCCCTGTTAAAAAAAAGAGTCCGGCGGGGGTGGTGGCTTGGTATTACAACTTTGTAACATGGTAGGATTTATAGTTATGGAGGTACCGTAATACCTCCGTACAGCGTTTTGACTTATAATCATAAACATTTACAAAATATTTTACAATTTTACAATTTCACAATTAACTATATCCATGTTATAGTGAAGCAATCAGTTAATCGGGGGCCCTGGTCGTCCTCTGTGATCGTCGAAGCTTCGGTGGTGACGCCGGTGGAGGTTCGGGCGTCTGTGACTCCGGGAGCGTGGTTTCCGTCTCTGTGGCAGCTTCAACACCCCTAGACGGTTCTGGTGGGGAAGCTGATTGACCTGGGAAGGGAGCGTCTGCGGGGTGCGGCGGTGGGCAGGGGGGGGGTCTTAGACGGGGTCGGCAGAAGAACTGATCCTCCTGGGAAGGGGGCAGCTGTAAGGTGCCCCGGTGGGATGGTGGGTGGGACTGGTGGCGGGGGTGTGCACAGGGGATCCGGCGGGTGCCAGGTCTCGTAGGGAGACCGTGTCTTGTCAGCCATCGGGGTACTCCACGTAGGCGTACTGGGGGTTAGCATGGAGAAGATGGACCCTCTCGACCAACGGGTCCGACTTGTGCGCCCGCACGTTTTTTCGGAGCAGGATGGGTTCGGGGGCTGCCAGCCAGGTCGGGAGCGAGGTCCCAGTGGAGGACTTCCTGGGGAAAACAAGGAGACATTCGTGAGGTGTTTGGTTGGTTGTGGTGCAGAGCAGGGACCGGATGGAGTGGAGGGCATCCGGGAGGACTTCCTGCCAGCGGGAGACTGGGAGATTTCAGACCGCAGGGCCAGTAGGACGGTCTTCTAGACCGTTCCGTTCTCCCTCTCTACCTGTCCGTTACCCGGGGGTTGTAACTGGTTGTCCTGCTCGAGGCAATGCCCTTGCTGAGCAGGAATTGGCGCAGTTCATCGCTCATAAAGGAGGACCCCCCTATCACTATGTATGTAAGCGGGGAACCCGAACAGTGTAAAGATGCTATGGAGGGCTTTGATGACAGTGGTTGCGGTCATGTCGGGGCAGGGGATGGCGAATGGGAATCGTGAGTACTCGTCAATCAAGTTCAGGAAGTACGTGTTGCGGTCGGTGGAGGGGAGGGGACCTTTGAAGTCCATGCTGAGGCGTTCAAAGGGACGGGAAGCCTTTATCAGGTGCGCTTTCTCTGGCCGGTAGAAGTGCAGCTTGCACTCCACGCTGATTTGCCAATTCCTGGTGGCTGTCCTGACCTCCTCGATGGAGTAGGGCAGGTTGTGGGTCTTGACAAAATGGAAGAAGCGAGTGACCCCCGGGTGGCAGAGGTCCTCGTGGAGGGCTCGGAGGCGGTCCACTTGTGCGCTGGCACCTGTGCCGCGAGACAGGACATCAGGAGGCTCGTTTAGCTTCCCGGGACGATACAAGATCTCATAGTTATAGGTGGATAGTTCTATCCTCCACCGCAAGATCTTATTGTTCTTTATCTTGCCCCGCTGTGCATTATCGAACATAAAGGCGACCGACCGTTGGTCAGTGAGGAGAATGAATCTCCTGCCGGCCAGGTAATGCCTCCAATGTTGCACAGCTTCTACTATGGCTTGGGCCTCCTTTTCGACTGAGGAGTGGCGGATTTTGGAAGAATGGAGGGTACATGAGAAGAAGGCCACGGGTCTGCCCGCTTGGTTGAGGGTGGCTGCCAGAGCTACGTCAGACACATCGCTCTCGACCTGGAAGGGGAGGGACTCATCGATGGCGTGCATCGTGGCCTTTGCAATATCTGCTTTGATGCAGCTGAAGGCCTGGCGGGCCTCTATCGACAGGGGAAAAACTGCATTGGATCAGAGGACGGGCCTTGTCTGCATAGTTGGGGACCCACTGGGCATAATAAGAGAAAAAACCTGGGCAGCGCTTCAGGGCCTTGGAGCAGTGAGGAAGGGGAAACTCCATAAGGAGGCGCATGCGTTCAGGGTCGGGGCCTATCCTCACATTTCGCACTATGTAGCCGAGGAGGCTAGGCGGTCGGGTGCTAACACGCATTTATCCTTGTATATACGTAAGGTTAAGGATTTCACGGTTTTGGAGGAATTTTCAGAGGTTGGTGTCGTGTTCTGCTGGTCGTGGCCGCAGATGGTGACATTATCGAGATACGAGAATGTTGCCTGTAACAGTATTGGTCAACCATCGGTCCATCTCTCGCTGAAAGATCGAGACCCCATTAGTGACACCGAAAGGAACCCTTAAACAGTGGTAGAGCCCGCCCATTTGCCTCGAAGGCAGTGTACTTGCAGTCACTCATTGCGGATGGGGGAGCTGTGGTAGCGGACTTAAGGTCCACCATGGAGAAGACCTTGTATTGT
>NC_052158.1:4678666-4713079 GCF_902713615.1 Scyliorhinus canicula
CCCCACAAACGCCGGTACTCCCCCCCCCCCAAACGCCGGTACTCCCCCCTCCCAAACGCCGGTACTCCCCCCCCCCCCAAACGCCGGTACTCCCCCCCCCCACCAAATGCCGGTACTCCCCCCCCCCACCAAACGCCGGTACTCCCCCCCCCCCCCAAACGCCGGTACTCCCCCCCCACCAAACGCCGGTACTCCCCCCCCCCCAAACGCCGGTACTCCCCCCCCAAACGCCGGTACTCCCCCCCTCCCAAACGCCGGTACTCCCCCCCCCCCCAAACGCCGGGCGACGTTGATGATGTCGCCCGACATCAACCGACGAGGCACTTCTGCAGCGGGTGAAACTGACGCGTATAGCGTCAGTCCGCTGCTGGCCCTTTCGGGAACGGAGATTTAGGGCTTAAAAGCAGACCGTGACGTCGGAGTCACCGGCGCCGCT
Source organism: Scyliorhinus canicula (assembly GCF_902713615.1). Classification (NCBI taxonomy): domain Eukaryota; kingdom Metazoa; phylum Chordata; class Chondrichthyes; order Carcharhiniformes; family Scyliorhinidae; genus Scyliorhinus; species Scyliorhinus canicula. The sequence goes on from NC_052158.1 coordinate 4,679,103, forward strand.
TTTGCCCACCGGTAATGGGCGTCACGTAGGTCTTCGGTGAATTTCGCCCCATATCTCAAAGCACGTGTCTAGTGAATTGATGGTCTCATCAATTTAATCAACTTAAGAAACAGTCAGGATCAATCATGGAATCAGCCCTCAAGCCTGAGCGACTGGAACTCGACCCACAGGATGCAGAAGCAAAATAATTTTTTTCTCATTGGCTGCGGTGTTCTAAAGCCTACCTGGCTGAAGCAAGCACAGCCGAAACAACAGAGGAGCAGAAACTGAGCCTACTGCACGCGAGGGTGAGCCACAGAATCTCTACTCAACTAAACTGCGCCGGTTCGTATACTGAAGCCCTAACGCTACTCGACAAAATGTATGTAAGGCCTGTAAATGAGGTCTACGCGCGACACGTGTTTACTACTCGTCGCCAGCGGCCTGCGGAATCCCTCGCAGAATTCCTGAGAGAGCTTAAAACTTTATCTAGTGACTGTAATTACCAGGCGGTTACCGCGGCAGAACATAGAGAACTTGCTGTACGCGATGCCTTTCTTGCGGGCCTTAGGTCAAATTACGTGCGCCAACGACTGCTGGAAAAGGGGGCCCTAAATCTTGAAGTGACTGTTGAAGTTGCTACCACTATGGAGGTCTCCTTCCGCAGCCTCTCCTCGTTCCCCGCGGACCCCGCGACCCCGTCATGGGCCCCCGTCCAGCGACTCCCCCTGGCCTGCGCCACGCGGCCACCCAGCCACAATGCTGCCCCAGCCAGCCACAATGCTGCCCCAGCCAGCCACAATGCTGCCCCACCCAGCCACAATGCTGCCCCAGCCAGCCACAATGCTGCCCCACCCAGCCACAATGCTGCCCCAGCCAGCCACAATGCTGCCCCACCCAGCCACAATGCTGCCCCAGCCAGCCACAATGCTGCCCCACCCAGCCACAATGCTGCCCCAGCCAGCCACAATGCTGCTCCAGCCTGCCAATTTTGTAGCCAGGATCAGCACTCGCGGCAGCACTGCCCGGCCCGCAACACAACCTGCAGCAGCTGCGGGCGGAAAGGACACTATGTCAGAGTATGTCTGGCGAAGAAAGCCCCAGCCTCTAACCCTCCCATGGCTCAAAGCACTCGTTCCCTGAATTCACAGGCCCGCAGGCCCCGAAATGCTGCAGCCTGTATGCCGACGCCGCCCCCACCCGACATGTGCAACTCATGGGGGCGGCCATCTTGGCAATCCTCCTCCATGCGGCCGGCCATGTGCGACTCATGGGGGTGGCCATCTTGGGATCCATCCCCTTCAAACTCTGAAACTCACCTCGACGACTACGAACTCAGAGGGCAGTCATCACGGGGCCACTCCAGCACAGCTGATCGAGCCGCCGACTACCCGCAACTCAGCGCAGTCACTCTGGACCAATCGCGCCTGAAGCATCTGCGAAACTCGATGGCGACGGACCAAATCAACGGGTACAGTACACCGTGCCTTTTCGACTCCGGGAGCACTGAGAGCTTCGTACACCCAGATCTGGTAAGATGCTGTTCGCTTCCCGTTTTCCCCGCGCGGCAAACTATCTCCCTCGCTTCGGGCTCCCACTCTGTCCAGATCCAAGGGCGCACCGCCGCGACGCTCACAATCCAAGGCGCTAGCTATGCCAAATTCCAGCTCTACATCCTGCCCGAACTCTGCGCCCCACTCTTATTGGGCCTAGATTTTCAGTGTAACCTCAAGAGTCTCACCCTCAGTTTCGGCGGGCCCCTACCCCCACTCACTATCTGCAGCCTAGCCACGTTGCGAATCTCCCCCCCTCCTCTCTTTGCCAACCTGACCCCGGACTGTAAACCCGTAGCCACTTGCAGCAGGCGGTCCAGCCTGCAGGATAGGGTGTTCATCAGATCAGAGGTCCGAAGGCTTCTCAGTGAGGGGATCATAGAGGCCAGCAACAGCCCCTGGAGAGCTCAGGTGGTGGTCGTTAAGACCGGGGAAAAATTCCGCATGGTCGTAGACTATAGTCAGACCATTAATAGATTTTCGCTCCTTGACGCGTATCCCTCCCCAGGATTGCAGACATGGTAAACCAGATCGGCCAGTATCGGCTCTTTTCTACGATGGATCTGAAGTCTGCATACCACCAGCTCCCAATCCGCCCGGAGGACCGCCACTACATGGCATTCGACGCCGATGGCCGCCTCTTCCATTTCCCCCAGGTTCCCTTTGGCGTCACTAATGGGGTTTTGGTGTTCCAACGAGCAATGGACCGAATGGTGGACCAGTACGGGCTGCGGGCCACGCTCCCGTACTTGGATAACGTTACCATCTGCGGCTATGACCAGCAGGACCACGACGCCAACCTCTACCGTTTTCTCCAGATGGCTCAGAAACTAAACCTCACCTGTAACAAGGAGAAATGCGTTTTCCGCACGACCAGACTAGCCATCCTCGGCTATGTCGTGGAAAACGGAGTCCTGGGCCCAGACCCGGACCGTATGCGCCCCCTCTTAGAACTCCCTCTCCCTCATTGTCCCAAGGCCCTCAAACGGTGCTTGGGTTTCTTTTCCTACTACGCCCAGTGGGTACCTCAATATGCGGACAAAGCCCGCCCACTCTTTAAAGCCACACTATTTCCCCTGTCAGCTGAGGCGCGCCAGGCCTTCAACTGCATCAAGGAGGACATCGCCAAGGCGGCCATGCGGGTGGTGGATGAATCCACTCCATTTCAGGTTGAGAGCGACGCCTCAGAGGTAGCTCTAGCAGCCACACTAAATCAGGCAGGGAGACCAGTCACATTTTTCTCCCGTACCCCCTCCGCTTCGGAACTCCGACACTCGGCAGTCGAAAAAGAAGCACAAGCCATTGTGGAGGCTATTCGTCACTGGAGGCACTACCTCGCAGGTAGGAGGTTCACCCTCATCACCGACCAACGATCGGTTGCCTTTATGTTTGACAACTCGCAAATGGGCAAAATTAAAAACGATAAAATTCTGCAGTGGAGGATCGAACTCTCCACCTATAGCTACGATATTAAGTATCGACCGGGGAAGCTTAACGAGCCCCCAGATGCCCTATCCCACGGGACGTGCGCCAGCGTGCAGAACGACCGCCTGAAAGTCATCCACAACGACCTCTGTCACCCGGGGGTCACCCAACTCGCCCACTACATCAAAGCCCGAAATCTGCCTTTCACCACTGAGGAGGTAAAAGCCGTCATCAGAGACTGCCCGATCTGTGCGGAGTGCAAACCGCACTTCTATAGACCAGACAGGGCCCACCTGGTCAAGGCTTCTCGGCCCTTTGAACGCCTCGCGATCGATTTCAAAGGGCCGCTCCACTCAACTAACAGGAACGTTTACTTCTTAAACGTCATAGATGAGTTCTCCCGCTTCCCCTTTGCTATCCCGTGCCCCGATATGACCTCCCACACAGTCATTAGGGCCCTGCATAGTATCTTCACCCTGTTTGGTTTCCCCAGCTACGTACACAGCGACCGGGGTTCGTCCTTCATGAGCGACGAGCTGCGTCAGTACCTGCTCGACAAGGGCATCGCCTCGAGCAGGATTACCAGCTACAACCCCAGGGGGAACGGGCAAGTGGAGAGGGAGAATGTGACGGTCTGGAAGACCGTCCTACTGATCCTCCGGTCCAGAATCTCCCAGTCTCCCATTGGCAGGATGTCCTCCCAGACGTGCTCCACGCTATCAGGTCCCTCTTATGCACAGCGACCAATCAGACCCTCACGAGCGGCTCTTTATCTTTTCCAGGGGCACTACCACAGGGGTCTCACTCCCGGCATGGCTGAAGACACCGGGCCCTGTACTCCTGAGGAAGCACGTCAGGATGCACAAAACCGACCCCCTTGTAGAGAAGGTGCGCCTGCTTCACTCCAACCCCCAGTACGCCTTCGTAGAGTTCCCTGATGGCCGTCAGGACACTATATCCCTCCGGGACCTAGCATCCGCTGGATCCAGCATCCCCACTGTCACTGCAGAGGTACCCCTCACTCTACACCCCACCCAGCCGCCCCCTCGCGCTCCTGAGCCCACTAGCTCGCTACATTTGTTTCTCGCTCCCGCACAGGCTAACCCCCAGTGCCCCCAGTCCCTAGACGAACCAGACGGGTATGGAGCTTGGACGGAATCACCCCCGGAGTCCACCATCGTACCCCAACCCACAACACCCATCCAGCCACCACAAGAGGCTGCAACCCCGGTGCTCCGCAGATCGCAGCCGATGACCCGACCACCGGACAGATTCAATTTATGAACCACCACCCCCGCCAGACTTGATTTTTTTGTGGGGGTGAATGTGGTGAATGTAACTCTGTAATTCACACTGTGATATATATATATGAGACCGTACGATTGTAAGCGCAGTTGCGTTGCCCGACCACTAGGGGGAGTAGTTCTGGGAATGCTTAGGAGTTTGTACAGGGCTCCACCCTTGGCTCTGCCCACGGCTCCTCCCCCTGGACTGCTGTATAAATATCGAAGCCCAGAGCCAGCTGACCAGTTCATCGAGAGTTCAACCGTGTAACAGGCTGGCTCTGTAGTAAGTAAATTAAAACCACTATTCATATCTCAAAGCACGTGTCTAGTGAATTGATGGTCTCATCAGTGGGTGAGAAAGTGTCATTTGAGATCTCTGTCCATCACATCCATCTCCCATCACTTTGCTGATTATTTCCAGCAGACTGATGGGGCGGCAATTAGCAAATTGCATTTGTCCTCTTTCAGTTTTCATTCTGTCTTTACTCTCCTGTTGTATAACTCTATTTATTGGCTGGATATTTAGTTGTTGGTTAGTTTAGTTGCTTCTCCGCCCTCCTTCACTCTTTCCTTTATACTTACACTTCATTTCCATTTCATTTTTTACAGATCCTTCCCCCCGGGATGAAACCAGTTGAATGTTTCCAGGTTCCATTCACCGGCTCCACTAAAGGAAGAAAATTGTGTCAACAGAAAGGTTGGGACAGGAACCCTGGGAATGAGGCTTTGTCTGCCTGTTGAGGGAGGAGGAGTGGTGAGGGGGATGGAGTTAGCTGGTGGATGTACCGTCAGTTACCACGAGACGAGAATGGTGGAACAATCGAGGCTTTATTGAGCAAAGATGTTGTGCCTCCTGTAGCTGGAACCAGAATAGCTGCAGCATGGGAGAGCACACACTTTTATACATCGCCTGCTGGGCGGAGCCAGGAGGCAGGGATTTACCGTTGTACCCTTAATATACGGACAGTGCCATAATACATATAATATGCCACTAGTGGTGACTACCACATTCACACCCTGTTAAAAAAACGAGTCCGGCGGGGGTGGTCATAAACATTACAAGTTAAATCTGTCGGAGGCCTTGACCCTCCTCTGTGATTGCCTCAGTCCTGGTGGTGATGTGGGCGCCAACTTGGTCACCTGCGACTCCGGGAGCGTGTTGTCCTCGTCTTCATCACCCCTGAGTGGACCCAGTGGGAGGAAGGATCCTGCTGGAGTGGGGGCTGCGGTGAGGTTTGCTGGAGGGAAGATGAGTGGCACAGGGGCGGAAGAGGCAACCGGGGGGGGGGGGCAGTGGGGGCGAGGGAGGGTGATGTCAGGTTGGGAGTCGTGGGTCGGGATCCAGCGGGTGCCAGGTCCCGGAGGGAGACTGCATCCTGGCGCTTGTCAGGGTGTGCCACATAGGCGTACTGTGGTTTGCCTGTAAGAGGTGGACCTTTCTGACCAAGGGGTCCGACTTTTGAGTCCGCACCGGCTTCCAAAGGAGGATGAGTCCAGGAACCGTCAGCCATGTTGGCAGCAAGACCCCGGAGGTGGACTTCCTGGGGAAGGCAAACACACATTCGTGAGGAGTTTCATTAGTCGTGGTGCAGAGGAGTGATCGGATGGAGTGGAGCGCCTTGGGGAGGACCTCCTACCAGAGGGAGACTGGGAGATTTTTAGACCGCAGGGCCAGCAGGACGGAATTCCAGACCGTCCCGTTCTCCCTCTCCACCTGCCCGATTCCCCGGGGGTTGTAGCTGGCCGTCCTGCTCGAGGCGATGCCCTTGCTGAACAGGAACTGACTCAGGTCATCGCTCATGAAAGTGGATCCCCGATCGCTGTGGATGTAGGTGGGGAAACTGAACAGAGTGAAGATGCTGTGCAGGGCTTTGATTACCATGGCAGAAGTCATATCGGGACATGGGATGGCGAAAGGGAACTGGGAGTACTCATGAATCACGGTCAGAAAGTACGTGTTGCGGTCGGTGGAGGGGAGGGGCCCTTTGAAGTCCACGCAGAGGCGTTCAAAGGTGCAGGAGGCCTTCACCAGGTTCACGCGATCTGGCCGGTAGAAGTGTGGTGTGCACTCCGCGCAGACCTGGCAGTCTCTGGTGACCGTCCAGACCTCCTCAATGGAGTAGGGCAGGTTGCAGGCCTTGATAAAATGGAAGAACCGGGTGACCCCCCCCCCCCCCCCCCCCCCCCCCCGGGTGGCAGAGGTCATAGTGGAGAGCCCGGAGTCGGTCCACTTGTGTGCTGGCACATGTACCGCGGGATAGGGCATCAGGGGGCTCGTTGAGCTTACCTGGGTGATGCGAGATCTCATCATTATAATTATAGGTGAAGAGCTCAGTCCTCCAACTCAAGATCTTGTCATTTGTGATCTTGCCCCGCTGTGTATTATTGAACATAAACCATTGGTCAGTGAGGAGAGTGAATCTCCTGCCGGTCAGGTAATGCCTCCAATACGCACAGTCTCCACAATGGCTTGGGCCTCTGTAATGAACTCCAATTGGCTTTATTGGTTGGCCAATTGGAGTATGAGCTCCCTCAATGATAGCTCATTGAGGGGGCCCATATAATCACCTGTGTAGGCTTTGTGAGCAGTCTTAAGTTGACTGGACGGCTAGCAGCACTGTTTGTAGCTGCTCCTGCAATATCGTTATTGTAAATAAATATTGGTGTGGTGACGGAACTCCTGCCTCCCGTGGATTACTACAGTGGCGACGAGGTAAACTACGAATTTTGCGGAGACCAGCTGCCACACTCAGAGGGTAAGCCTTGCCATTTTAAAAATACCGTTTTTTGGGAGGTTAGAGGCATTCGACCTGGCTATTGAGGACTGGTCCCAGTATGTGGAGAGAATGTGTTACTTCTTCCAGGCAAATGATATACTGACGGACGAAAGGAGACGGCTTATCCTGCTGTCGGCGTGCGGACCCTCAGCTTTCGCCGTTATACGTAGTCTGACGTATCCCAATGCGCCGGACACGAAAACTTTCCAAGAATTAACGAAATTGGTGAAAGAGCACTACGACCCAAAACCACCCCTCATTTTGCGTAGGTACAGATTCTACACAGCGAAGCGGGAAGACAGGGAGTCAATCACGAATTTCTTGACCCGCCTGAGAAGGCTGGCGGAAAAATGTGAGTTCGGCCCGACGCTAAATGAAATGCTTCGGGACCGGTTAGTGTGTGGTATAAACGACCTCACAATACAGAAACGGCTGTTGGCGGAAACGGAGCTAGACTGCAGGCAGGCATTACAGCTCGCACTGTCCCTAGAAAAGGCAGCAAGTGGGGCGCAGGAACTACAGGGCACGCCAATGGAGGTAGATACCTGTGAGAGGGACTACCGCCACGGATCCAGCTACCAGATAGCCGCTCTCAGGAAAAGCCTGAGGAATAGAGGGAAAAAGGAAAACCCCAGAACTGCCCCCAAGTCTGCCAGGACTAACTGGAGACAGAGGGAAGTACCGGCTGAGGCTCCCCCAACAGAGAAGGACCGTTTCTGGCACCAGACAGAGTGGGGTAACAGCGACAGAAACCCTAGAAGGAGGTGGCAAAAGAGGAATAGCAGGTGGGGACGCAGGGAAGTACACAACCTAGACGCCCCATCCTCCTCCGAAGGGGAACAATTATATAATATTGCAACGAAGAAAGCAGAACCCATTAAGATTGCCCCACGGGTGAACGGGCGGCCGACAATAATGGAAATAGACACGGGTGCGGCCGTATCAGTAATGGGAGTGGCAGCATTTAGAAAAATCAAAGATGAAGCATTTACTGCTAACAGGGGAACTGGAAATGAAAAATGAAATGAAATGAAAATCGCTTATTGTCACGAGTAGGCTTCAACGAAGTTACTGTGAAAAGCCCCTAGTCGCCACATTCCGGCGCCTGTCCGGGGAGACTGGTACGGGAATCGAACCGTGCTGCTGGCTTGCTTGGTCTGCTTTAAAAGCCAGCGATTTAGCCCAGTGTGCTAAACCAGCCCCTAAAGACCAGTGGAGCCCCAGATGCACCCATACTGGAGCAGAAGGGACCAAATAACCGTAGAAGACGGTACCCTATTATGGGGAGCCCGGGTCATAGTCCCAGCTCAGGGCCGTCAGGCAATCTTAACCGAGTTACATCACGGACACCCAGGGGTGTCTAAAATGAAGATGCTAGCTCGAAGCTACGTTTGGTGGCCAGCTTTGGACACAGATATAGCAGCCTTGGTACGTCGGTGCCAACAGGGGCAAAGAGTGCCACCAGCGGCGCCATTGCACCCGTGGGAATGGCCAGGCAGACCGTCGACCCGCCTGCATATTGACCATGCCGGCACTTTCATGGGCTCAATGGGCGCGATTCTCCGGACTCACGACGGTTCGGAGAATAGCGGGCGTCGGAAATTTTTACGGCGACGCTGTTCCGACGCCCTCCCGCTATTCTCCGAACCCCGCAAATTGTCGGAGTCGCGTTTCCCGACAGACGCCTCCTTCCCGCCCCTGACACAACCAGAATCGCCACTGAGAGCCCCCCCGCTATTCACCGGCCCGGATGGGCCGAAGTCCCGACGTCATGGCGCCCTGTTTGGACGTCGTGAAACACACCTGCTTTTTAAATTCGTCAACCAGTCGGCCTGGCTGACGACTGCTTGGAGGAGGTCAGGGCACCACTCTGCGCACCGCTCAGCGCACCGTTCAGCGCACCGCTCGAGTCTGGCCACAACGGGGAAGGCATCCCTGGGAACGGGAGGGGGTCCAGAACGGGGGCAGTGGGGGGGAGACGGGGGGGGCAGTGGGTGCGACGGGGGAGGCAGTGGGGGCGACGGGGGAGGCAGTGGGGGAGACGGGGGAGGCAGTGGGGGAGACGGAGGGGGCAGTGGGGGGGGGAGACGGGGGAGGCAGTGGGGGAGACGGAGGGGGCAGTGGGGGGGAGACGGGGAGGCAGTGGGGGAGACGGGGGAGGCAGTGGGGGAGACGGAGGAGGCAGTGGGGGGGAGACGGGGGAGGCAGTGGGGGAGACGGAGGGGCCAGTGGGGGGGAGACGGGGGAGGCAGTGGGGGAGACGGGGGAGGCAGTGGGGGAGACGGGGGAGGCAGTGGGGGAGACGGGGGAAGGCAGTGGGGGAGACGGGGGAGGCAGTGGGGGGCGACGGAGGGGGGGGGGGTTAGGTAGAGAGTGAGCCGTCCAAGCCCGTAACAAAATGTCTGCCACCATGCCATGGTGTGCAGGTGACGAGGACACGGCCGCTGGTTCCCCTGTGGCTTCCGGACACAGGCCACTGACGCACCCGTGAGGAGGCCATAGTTTACTGGCCGTTGGATGCAGAAAGTGACCAGGGGTTAGGCTGACCGCGTGTCAGCAGCGCGACCAGGCCACCGGGACACACTGGTATCCCATGGCTGGCGGCTGCCGAGGTGTCGACTAACCTCCGTCTAACATGTCCCGTTTCTCTGCCTCCCACCACCCTTCTGTAGGTTAGCACGATGCATGGGAACAGAACGGCTATGTTCTGCGCAGTGGTTGGGGCCGCTCTACTGGATTTGGAGATGCAGCAGCATCCACACCCACAACCCGCAGTGGCTGCAGGGCCAGCTGCAGCAGCAGAGGGAAGGGCCGAGGAGTTGCCAGTCGTCGAGCAGCATGGGGGGGGGGGGGGGAGGAGGAGGAGGAGGAGGAGGAAGAGGAAGAGGAGAGAGTGAGGGTGCAGTCACGGCGTCAGAGGCGACGATCAAAGCCGAGGGTGTACCATGTCCGGGTCTCTTTCCTAACAATGCCGGACATCATCTGCAGGAGGAGACTCCGGCTGAGTAGGCAGACGGTGATACATATCTGCCAACTCCTGTCGCACCTCGCCCCACGTGGAACGGGGGGAGGACACGCGATCCCGGTAGCCATCAAGGTGACGGTCGCTCTGAACTTCTATGCTACCGGCTCCTTCCAGTCTCCGAGAGGGGACGTCTCTGGGATCTCCCAGTCATCGGTGCACAGGTGCATCCGGGATGTGACCGACGCCCTCTATGCCATCGCCGATCGCTACATCACCTTTCCCGAGGACCGAGCAAGTCAAGACTCACGAGCCCGTGGATTTGCCAGTGTGGCCGGGATACCGAGGGTTCAGGGGTCAATCGACTGTGTTCACGTCCCCATGCGCCCGCCTGCTGTGGACAAGGAAGTGTTCACAAACAGGAGGGGGACATACTCCATTAATGTCCAGGTGGTATGCGACCCCCACATGAGGTTCATGAACGTCTGTGCAAGGTTCCCAGGGAGTGTGCATGACTCCTACATACTAGCGCAGTCGTTCATCCCTGCAATGTTTGAGGGACGTCCCCCCCCCCGGCTGAGGGGCTGGTTGCTAGGTGACAGGGGTTATCCGCTGAGGTCTTGGCTGATGACGCCTATACGGAGGCCTCAGACCAATGCGGAAACACGATACAACGAGGCCCATGCAGCAACCAGGGGTGTGGTGGAGCGCTGCCTTGGCCTCCTGAAGATGAGATTCAGGTGCCTGGACCGCTCCGGAGGGGCCCTGCAGTACCAGGCCGACAGGGTCGCTCGCATTGTAGTGGTCTGCTGTGCGCTGCACAACATCGCGATGCAGATTGGAGATGACCTGTTGCAGGAGGCGGAGGGAGAAGCTAGTGGCAGTGGTGCCAGCACAGAGGAGGAGGAGGAGGAGGAGGAGGAGGAGGAGGACGCTGGCGGAGTGGCGGGCGCAGCACGCAGACACGACCCAGGTGCTGGTGATGTCCAGGAGGCGGCACGACGGACCCGGCAAGGACGGCGGGCACGCGACGCCATGGTGGCAGCACGGTTCACGCATCGCATGTGACGTCCCCGATGAACACCAAACCACCACCTGCATCGCTAGTCATGCAGAGGGTCACCACACAACTGCCACCACCACAACCCCCCCCCCCCCCCCCCCCCCCTCAGTGTACACTGCTCCACTTCGACATGACGCTTATCACTGGGTCCAGACCGAATGGCACAACATTGATGGCTGTGTCAGCGGGTGTGATCAGTGCCATGTGGAATGATGACAGCCCGCTCTGCGCAGAGCTGTGAGCTCAGAATCGTTAGAGAGAGTCTGACCCATGGCAATAGCTGAACCATCCACCTTGGTGGCCGCTGAGTTCGTCACTGACACTCCATCACGTGCCCGCGTGGGCTAGCTGTGGGAGGGGGGTAGGGGGAGGGACTGCACACCCGGCACCGAGGTTTCACCACCCGTCACCCCCAGCGACACTCGGTCACCATCACGATTCCTGTGGCTGTGGAACAATCACACGGTATTACAAGTAAGGTGGAACAGTGCGTTTAATATTAACAATTATTTACAGGTGCCCTAGCCCCTACAACTAAACTGTGCCCTTCACCCGTGCCAACTTACTCAGTGTCTATCTTAGTTGCCTTACGGGCCCTACCACTACGTCTAAGTGAATCCCCAGATGATACAGCAGGAGTGGAGGAGGATTGCTGCGAATCGCCCCCCTCGACTCGTTTCTCCTTGGCCAAGCGTTTCCTGGGGCGACCCGGCCTTGATGGGCCAGGCTGCTCTGCGGGCGTCTCGGGTGACATTGTGCCACCCTGCTCTGCCTGCTGCCCACCCGATGCACCAGGGATGGGACGGGGGGAGGCCGAGAATTCCGGGACGTCCCGTGATGGAGTTAATGGGACGGGCCCCGAAACCTCCTCCTCCCTCGGGGAGCCCGGTGGCCCCCGGGCCTCACTTTGGGACAGAGGTGCGAGCGGGGAGGTTCCCCGTCGCACCATCGACACCTGGCGCTGCCAGTCCTGGAGGCCTGCAACGGTATCCACCAGGATCCGAAGGTTTGCAGAGACGGAGTCCAGGGAGTTAGACATTCCCGCCAGGGACTGTGCGATCTCAACCTGTGTGTGCACGACGCCATCCAGCACATGTGTCAGGCGGTTGATGGTCTCCGCGACTGACAGCTGGGACTGTGCCAGCGACTGCTGGGACTGTGCTATCGACTGCTGGGACTGTGCCATGGCGTGCTGCGACTGGCCAATGACCTGCTGAGACTCGGCCATGGCCCGCAGGGCGCCGGCAATGTCGGTTTGGCTCTGGCACATTGCTGCCTGTGAGAGGGCAACCCTGTCCAGGGCCGAGGATGACGCGTGCACATTAACCCCAACGTCTTGCATAACCTGACCCATTGCCTCCACCGCGGATGCCACCCGTGCGGTGTCGGCCTGGGTCTCTGCCATGAGCGGCACCACTCCCTGCTCTTGGACGCGGTTTGACTCCTCTAACAGCGTCTGCAGAGTCTGGAAGGAAGCCCTCATCCCGTCATTGTTTCCCTGGGTTTCCTGTGGCATCGGCTGTGCGGGTGGGTTGATAAACTCCAGGAACTCTGAAAACGTCTGGGAGCCTGCTGCATCCTGGGCCTGGTCTGGCCTCCGCGAGTCCGGGCCCTCTGTTGCTCCGACCTCCACCTGCTGTACCTGCTCAGCTGTGATGTGCCAACCAGACTGTGCCCCAGGAGACTCATCACTAAATAGGCCCGCCGGGGTGTGTATCTCTGGGATGATGGATGTGGTGGGAGAAAGCAGTGCCGCAAGCCCGACGCTCTCAATGCTTAGGTCCTCGTCCATGGTGTGGGGCTGCTCAGCGACAGGAGGGTTGTCCCTGGCCATTTCTGGTGGTGGTGGTGGACGTCGAACCCTCTGTGCGTCCTGGTCCGCAAATTGGGTTGGGGCGGATAGGGCTGCCCGCTGATCGGGCACCCTCTGTTGTGAGGCCCCGGGTGAGGTGGCGGCAGATTCCTGTCTCCGTCTGCAGCCAGACGGCCCTGGTCGTTCGGCATCACGTCCTAGGGAAGAGAATGAGACGTGTTATTTCGATTTGCTCGGCAGGCCGCTGGACGGTCCCAGTGGGCAGGGTGTGTGAAGGGACAGAGGATGGGGGAGGTGTCCCAGTGGGCAGGGTGTGTGAAGGGACAGAGGATGGGGGAGGGGGGGGGGGGTTTGTCAGGGAGGGTTGTCTCACTTGCTGCAGTTCCGCCAACCTCGCATTGCGCGATATCGCGGCTGGCAGACCCCCCAACAAGGTCCAGTGCCCTCTGTTCAAAGGTGCTGAGGGGGTGCATGTTGGGCGAACCCCCTCCAGTCTTGTGCCGCTCACGGTGGTTATGACAGGCCTTGGCCTGTTGGGGGAGGGAACATAGGTAGATCATTACAAAACGGTAGGTATCAGCAGTCCGTTCAGATACTGGCACAGTTTGGGGGGGGGCAAGTTGTCATCAGATGATTGCATCTCTCCTCGGGGCCAGAGCGCTGGGTCTGTGACAACTTTGTGAACCACCCTCAAATAACTCTGCCCCAATCCCTCTCCCCCCCCCCCCCCGGGCAGTTAAGGGGGAGGGATGGTTGTGACTAGGGGGCACCCTCATGGCACTTACCCTGGCAGACCTGGTGAGGTCGTGTAACTTCTTCCGACATTGCTCTGCTGAGCGAGGTGAAGTTAAAACTCACCACTATTCTTAGAATTCCCCCTATACCAAAAAAAGGTCGATATTCTAAATGGTGAACAGGGATTCTCACTCCCTGACTCCAGTGCAGGCTTCTGTGGGTGCTATTCAGGTCAAACTATCTTTTCAAGTTATCCCCCGGTATAACCCATACCTTCACCGAAGAATTTTACCTACTTACCCCTTAATAGCATCTATGTCCTGGGTCCTGCGTTATTAAGGAAGTGAAGTAAGCTAATAACCACTTTTTCAGGTTAAGTTATTTTTATTATTATATTTTTTCTTTTAAAAGCTGCAAACACTTTCTTTACAGAAAGGAAAAAAGATCTTGCTTCTGGCTGCTTCAGGCCCACCTTGGCAATCGATCTTCTTAAAATCTGGTCTTCTTGAGTTGTATTCGCTGGTGAACTCGGTTGCTGTGTCCTGTTCTTCCCATGCACCGAGCTGTGAGAGCTGGCTCTGCTAGCTATCTCTGACTCCTGTTTAAATTCTAGTCTTCCTTAGATGTATAACTGTTTAAACTCGGCTGCTTGCCTTGTCTTTCCCATGACCGAGCTCTCTCTCTCTCTCTCTGAGTTCTCCTCCCCTCCTCTCCTGTTGCTGGTTGCTGTTGCTCTGTCCTCTGCTCCCTGGGTTTATATTCTCTTTCTGAGAGTTATTAAGTTTTAACGACTTTATTGTAAATGGGCTTGTTTCACTTTGATAGTTTAAAAGTATCTTTGATGTAAACATCTTACTACAACTAATTATTCATTTTGGGCATATCGTCTCCTCTCAGATCTGATTAAACAATGCTTTGGTTTCAATAGGTGTTACTTTTAATTCTGTGATTTCAAATCGTTTAATTTTCCAATTGTCCCCAGCTCATAACTTTGCCTTTGATTTTGACTTAAATGATGTTTCTCGTAGACAGGTCGTCTCCAATTTTCTTTTAATTGTTTGATGTTCATAGAATTTTACACTTTAAATTTGACACCAAATTTGACTGAGTATCTTCCATCCTTTCCAGCTGTTTACTAAGAGAGTTTATTTCAATTAAGGTGTGAAATTTTGCTTTTAGCTGCATGCTAAAATTTAACTTGGTTATGACTTGAAAGACTTGCCTGTTTTAAACATTCGTCACTTAATGCAATTGAAACTCTCATCCATGCTTTTTCAGATGCTTCCTGAGATAGTTACATTCCATGAAGGTGTGAGCCATTGTTTTAGCTTACCACATGAGACTGGTGTGTTTGATTAGCCTGGTTGTGAGCAAGAATCTGCATTTTACAACCCTGCTCTTTGAAGCTGCTATGAAACTTTTGTGGGATCTTTCCCTGTACCCTCTCAAACCAGATATTGCCAGACTTCCATGTTTCAAATGACACATTTTTCTGTATTTTCAAGAACAGAGGGGTCTGCCCCACAGCACTGACGGCAGCAGCCACGTCACGCCAGGCCTGGCGTACCGTGCTGGCACGTTGGCGATGCCCTCTCCGCGGGCGGATGATGCCCCTCCTCTGCTCCACGGCATCGAGCAGCGCCTCGACGTCTGCATCTACAAAGCGAGGAGCAGCTCTCCTCGGCTCCGACATCCTGCCCGACAGATTCTGTGGTCGCCCGCGCCTTTTTACGGCGTCGGGCGGCGTCACATGGGCGGGTTCGTGTCGTCGTCGCGTTCCGTCGTCATCACGCACGTAATTGACGCGGCCGCGCTACTAGCCCATTTCCAGGAAGTGAATCCGTCGGGAAATGAAGCCTTCGCGACCGTCGTAAAACGGTCCCGATTTTTACGACGGTTTGCCGACTTTCCGCGGGTGCGGAGAATTTCGCCCAATGTTTTTGGTGATAGTGGACGCCCACTCCAAATGGTTGGACGTCTACCAGGTAAATGTGGCAAGCACAGCATCGATAATTGAAAAGCTCAGGGTCTCGTTTGCAACACTTGGACTCCTGGAGGTATTGGTGTCGGACAACGGAACGCATTCACAAATTGGGAATTCGGAAAATTCCTGAAGGAAAACGGAGTCCGTCACATCAAAACGACCCTTACCATCCAGCGACCAACGGCTGGCAGAGAGAGCGGTCCAGACACTTAAAGCGGGACTCAAGAAGCAGCCGGCAGCGTCAATGGACACAAAGCTCTCCCGCTGGCTGTTTGATTACAGGACCACACCGCATTCCACAACGGTGTGGTGACGGAACTCCTGCCTCCCGTGGACTACTCCAGCCTCCTTTTCAACAGAGGAATGCCGGCTTTCGGAGGCATGGAGGGTGCGGGAAAAGAAGGCCACGGGCCTGCCCGTCTGGTTGAGGGTGGCGGCCAGAGCTACGTCCGATGCATCGCTCTCCACCTGAAAGGGGTGGGATTCATCGACCGCGTGCATCATGGCGATGTCTGCCTTGATGCGGTTGAAGGCCTGGTGGGCCTCAGCTGCCAGGGGGAAAACTGTGGACTGAATGAGTGGGCAGGCCTTGTCCGCATAATTAGGGACACACTGGGCGTAATAGGAGAAAAACCCCAGGCATCGTTTCAGGGCCTTGGGGCAGTGGGGGAGAGGGAGTTCCAGGAGGGGGTGCATGTGGTCGGGGTCAGGCCCTTGGACTCCATTTTCCACGACATAGTCAAGGATGGCTAAACGGTTGGTGCGGAACACGCACTTCTCCTTATTGTACGTGAGGTTAAGGAGTTTGGCGATATGGAGGAATGTTTGGAGGTTTGCGTCATGGTCCTGCTGATCATGGCCGCAGATGGTGACGTTGTCTAGGTACGGGAAGGTGGCCCGCAGTCCGTACCGGTCAACCATTCAGTCCATCTCTCACTGGAAGACCGAGACCCCATTTGTGACGCCGAAGGGAACCCTGAGGAAGTGATAGAGGCGGCCATCTGCTTCGAACGCAATGTATTGGCGGTCCTCCGGGCGGATGGGGAACTGGTGGTAGGTGGACTTCAAGTCCACTGTGGAAAAGACTCGATACTGCGCAATTGATTGACCATATCAGATATGTGTGGGAGGGGATACGCGTCGAGCTGCGTGTACCGATTGATGGTCTGACTGTAGTCAATGACCATCCTGTGTTTCTCACCAGTCTTCACTGCCACCACTTGAGCTCTCCAGGGGCTGTTGCTGGCCTCAGTGATGTCTTCCCACAGAAGCCGTTGGACCTCCAGGATGAAGGTCCTGTCCTGGGCACTGTACCGTCTGCTCCTAGTGGTGACGCGTTTGAAATCCGGGGTGAGGTTCACAAACAGGGAAGGTGGATCGACCTTAAGGGTCGCGAGGCCGCAGATGGTGAGAGGGGGTAGGAGTCCGCCGAATTTTAAAGTTAGGCTTTGGAGATGGCATTGAAAATCCAGGCCGAGTAACAGGGCAGCGCAGAGGTGGGGGAGGACATAGTGCCGGAAGTTGCTGAATTCTACGCCTTGGACGGTGAGGGTCGCGATGCCGCATCCCCGGATTTCCACGGAATTGGATCCGGAGGCCAGGGAGATTTTCTGGGTGACAGTGGAGGGAGCAGCGCCTTACCGTAGTGGGTGGATGAAGCTCTCGGTGCTCCCGGAGTCGAAGAGGCAAGTTGTCTTGTGCCCATCGATCTTCACCGTCGTCTTCGCGGTCGCGAGGTTGCGGGGCCACGACTAATCCAGGGTGATAGAGGCGCATTGCGGCAGATTCTGGGAGGTCCGGGCTGGACAGCGGAGGTGGAGGTTGCGGCAGGCGATGAACGGCCTCCCGAGCAGGGGTCCTGAGGCGCCGTCCAAAATGGTGCCGAAGATGGCGGCGCCCACGGGGCGTACATGGCAGGTGGAAATAAAGATAGTGGCGCCCACGGGCTACACGTGGCTTGTGGTGAGAAAGATGGCGACGCCCACGGGCTACACATGGCTTGCGAAGGGGAAAATGGCGGCACCCCTGGGTCGCACGTGGGGCCAGTAGGAACGCTGGGCCTGGAAACAGCGGCGACCGACCGGGCCCGGCAAACAGAAGCAAAGTGTCCTTTCTTCCCACACATGTTGCAGGTGGCGCTCCGTGCCGGGCAGCGCTGCCTGGGATGTTTGTTTTGCCTGCAAAATTAACAATTGGGCCCCCCAGAGTTGGCTAGCTGCCGCATGGCGCAGCCTTCCGGTGAGCTGGAGTCGGAAGCTGGTGGGGCCCATGATGCCCACGAGGGTGCCATGCGGTCGGGAGCATATGACTGGACGTTACAGGAGGCAACTTCTAACGAGACCGCGAGCTGCCTAGTTGCCGCAAGATCGAGCGTACCCCCTTCCAGTAGCCGCTGGCGAACGTACGCAGACTTCATGCCCATGCCGTAAGCGTCTCTGATTAAAAGTTCAGTGTGCTGGACTGCCGTAACTGCCTGGCAGTCACAGTTCCTCGCCAGGGCATGCCAGAAATCGTCCAGAGACTCCCCGGGGAGTTGCTGTCTCTTGGCCTGGAGGTGCCTGGCTTATACTTGATTCACTGGTTGAACATAATATCCCTTCAGGAGCTCCATTGCTTCAGAGGAGGTGGGTGCATCCCAGATGAGGGGAAAAATGTCAGGGCTCACCTGTGAATAGAGGACTTGGAGCTTTTGCGAGTCCGAGGATTCTTCAGATATGGTTCTGAGGTAGTTTTTGAAGCAGGCTAGCCAGTGGTCAAAGGTGGACGTAGCGTTGGATGCTTGAATGCTTAGCTGCAGCCGATCAAGCTTGATGCAGAGCTCCATCATTTAAAAATCTTGCTCAATAAATTGATGCACCATCAATTACCACGAGACGAGAATGGTGGAACAATCAAAGCTTTATTGAGAAAGGATGTTGTGCCTCCTGTAGCTGGAACCAGAATGGCTGCAGCATCGGAGAGCACACACCTTTATACACCGCCTGCTGGGCAGAGCCAGCAGGCCGGGCTTTCTCGTTGTGTCCTTAATATATGGGCAGTGCCATAATACATATAATATGCCACTACTGGTGACTACCACACTGGTGTTCACTGTGGACCTGGGGAACAAGCACTGGATTGAAATCCATTTCCTGAAAGTGTCAGCAAAGCCCATTTTCTCAATTGTCTTGAGGAAACATTGCACTCACTCTGGATGAATATCTTTTATACATCCAGGGAGAGGATTAAGGTAGATGTTTGTCTGTGGAGAATCACATTGAATAACCACCTCCACATGTGGCCTCATATCAAATATTATTTGTTTCCGGAGCAGAACGGAAATATCTCGCTGTTGGGAATTTGATCTAAATTTCCCAGTTGGCATTGAAGAAGAGATGAGTTTATTTTGATGATGTCACTCACACAGTCCAACAGTGTGAGTTTCCTCCCCTCAGGGCAGATCCTTTTGATGTTGAGGAACAGGAAATCAAATCAGAAATGGTGAAACTGAGGCGAGAACCTCCCTGTTACCCAGTGGGTCTCTACCCCCCGATCCCCAGTGAGTCTCCCTGATCCCCAGTGAGTCTCTCCCCCCGATCCCCAGTGAATCTCTCCACGATCCCCAGTGAGTCTCGCCCCCCAATCCCCAGTGAGTCTCTCCCCTCGATCCCCAGTGAGTCTCCCCCCGATTCCCAGTGAGTCTCCCCCCGATTCCCAGTGAGTCTCTCCCCCCTCGATCCCCAGTGAGTCTCTCCCCCGATCCCCAGTGAATCTCTCCACGATCCCCAGTGGGTCTCTCCCCCCGATCCCCAGTGAGTCTCTCCCCCCCGATCCCCAGTGAGTCTCTCCCCCCGATCCCCAGTGAGTCTCTAATTTTCTGTTTTTTCTCCCAGTCTCTGTGACCCTGGATGTTGAAACAGCGAATCCCTGGCTCGAGGTGTCTGAGGATCTGAAGAGTTTGAGATGGACCCGGACTGAGAGGCATCTCCCTGACACCAGGAAGAGGTTTACATACTGTCCCTGTGTGCTGGGATCAGAGGGATTCACATTGGAGAGAGATCTGACCACGGGGTGGGGGCCTCCACAGTGGCCTGGCCCGTGATTGGGGCCTACCGATCGGCGGGTGGGCTAGTTGGATTGGATTGGATTGGATTTGTTTATTGTCACGTGTACCGAGGTACAGTGAAACGTCTTTTTCTGCAAGCAGCTCAACAGATCATTCAGTACATGGAAGAAAAGGGAATTAAACAAAATTCAAGAAAATACAAGAAAATACATGTGAATACATAATAGGGCAACACAAGATATACAATGTAACTACATAAGCATTGGCATCGGATGAAGCATACAGGGTGTAGTGTTAATGAGGTCAGTCCATAAGAAGGTCATTTAGGAGTCTGGTGACAGCGGGGAAGAAGCTGTTTTTGAGTCTGTTCGTGCGTGTTCTCAGACTTCTGTATCTCCTGCCCAATGGAAGAAGTTGGAAAAGTGAGTAAGCCGGGTGGGAGGGATCCTTGATTATGCTGCCCGCTTTCCCCAGGCAGCGGGAGGTGTAGATGGAGGTGTAGTTCCGTCGGGGGCCTATA
This sequence comes from Scyliorhinus canicula, assembly GCF_902713615.1. Taxonomy (NCBI): domain Eukaryota; kingdom Metazoa; phylum Chordata; class Chondrichthyes; order Carcharhiniformes; family Scyliorhinidae; genus Scyliorhinus; species Scyliorhinus canicula. The sequence continues at coordinate 4,699,245 of NC_052158.1, forward strand.
TTCCTCCGCGCCGGGCCCCTGTAGGGCTCCGCCGTATTGTCCGGGGGCCGGCGCGGGGTAGGCAACCCACGCACATGCGTGAACTCGCGCTGGCCATGGTGCGCATGCGCGGACTCGCACTGACCATAGCGCGCATGTACGATTCACCTCGGCCATGGTGCGCCGGGATTCGGGCGCCGGAGCAGCGGAGACCACTCTGGAGGCGTACTAGCCCCCTAGGAAGGGGTGAAGACCTGACACTTGGGGCCCGTTGATGCCGGAGTGGCTGGCGCTGCTTTTCACGCCGGGACAGAACTTGGCCGCGGGATTGGAGATTCCAGGCCATGATGTCTGATGTAATTCTGTGATCCATTAAAGGTATATTTCCTTTTATGAATTTAGAATATCCAATTATCTTTTTCCAATTAAGGGGCAACTTAGCGTGGCCAATCCACCTACCCTGCACATCTTTGGGTTGTGGGGGTGAGACCCACGCAGACACGGGGAGAATGTGCAAACTCCACACAGTCAGTGACCCAGAGCCAGGATTGAAGCCGGGTCTTCAGCTCCATGAGGCAGCAGTGCTAACCACTCTACCACCGTGCCGCCACATTAAAGGTTTATTATTACCGGTTTTAGGGTAAGTGGAGTTCAGACCACAACCCGATCAGCATGATCATATTGAATGGCAGAGGAGGCTTGAAGGGCCGAATGGCCTCCTCCTGTTTCTAATTCCGATGTTCCCTTGTTATTCCTTTCTGCAGAAGGACAGCTGGTGTTCACTGAACCCAGAGATACTGATAACTAATCCCATTCCCAATTGTGTCAGAAAATCGATCTTCTCCTTCCTGTTTACTCCTGAACTCCTGACTTTAACTTGCTGTCTGAAACCTTTATCACAATGAACAGTATTTCAGATGATTTGTTGGGACCAACTTTATAACATTCCATTAGAAGTTGGAAATGTTCAATTTGATTCTGAAATTGTTTTCCAATAGCAGGATCGGGATTCTCCGGTTCCCAATCCGTGTGTTTCTCGGCCGCACGCGGTTCGCTGGCCGCGGGATTCTCTTTTCCTGCCGCTTGTTAATGGGATTTCCCATTGAAACCACCTCCATGTCGCTGGGAAACCTGCAGGCGGGAATGTGCTGCCAGCGGCAAAAGTGAATCCCGACGACCGGAGAATTCCGGCCCATATATCCAATAATCAACCTTTAACCTTTGATAACAAGTTTAATTGTGGAGCTAGTTTCAGATTGGATTGGGGCCTTTCTGGAGAGATAGATAGATAGATAGAACAGTACAGCACAGAACAGGCCTTTCGGCCGTCGATGTTGTGCCGAGCAATGATCACCCGACTCAAACCCACGTATCCACCCTATACCCGTAACCCAACAACCCCCCCCCCCCCCCCTAACCCTACTTTTTAGGACACTACGGGCGATTTAGCATGGCCAATCCACCTAACACGCACATCTTTGGACTGTGGGAGGAAACCGGAGCACCCGGAGGAAACCCACGCACACACGGGGAGGACGTGCAGACTCCGTACAGACAGTGACGCAAGCCGGAATCGAACCTGGGACCCTGGAGCTGTGAAGCATTTGTGCTATCCACAATGCTACCCTGCTGTCCAAATGTTTGTTCCAGTCTCCTCTCTGAGCCAGGAATGGCAGCACAGAATCAACGGTACCACTGGCTCTGGGTGAGATTGGTGAACACAACAGGGTCATTGGAGCCTGTTAACTGGGACATCACAGAACTCCCAATGCTCAGTGGAATGATAGACAACCTCAGTCCATCAAATGTATTCATTTAGCCTCATCTTCCTCTCACTGCTCCAAGTTATTTAACTAGGGACTTTGTCTCAGTGAATTTACAGGAGTTTCTGGAATGTTTTCCAAGCACAAAGGGCATTTCCATGTTGTATATTTTCAGTGAATTACTAAAGGGAGCAGCATTGGCAGAGGTGATTTTTCAGATGGGATATTAATTGAATAGATTTTAAACATAGATTGCTTTGGGATGCCCAATGGTTATAAAGGTTTGCTGGATTCTCCGCTGTCGGGATTCTCCGTTGTGCCGACAGTCTGGGGTTTTCCTGACGTCGTGGCTGGAATCTACGATCCCCGACGCCGAAATTGCATTCGGCAGCGGGGCAGAGAATCCCCGATGACGCCTAAATCGGTGGGGGGGGGGGGGCTTTGTGATTCCCCGCCCCCTGAAAAGCGGCATACTCAGAGTACGCCGCAGGCCGTATCCACGGCCTCTGAACATTGGCTGAGGCCCGCCCCCGATGCTCCGCCCCTGACAGGCCAAGTTGCCGACGGTGTGGGTCGCGTGTGGTCTCACCCATCGGGAACTCAGCTTGGTGGCTGCGGACTCAATCCAGCGCCGCCACAGTCAGGGGAGGCCAACCCACAGACGGGGGGGGACATATTCGGGGCTGGGGGCACGGTGGTGGGGTGGTCTGGGGCGTGCGGGCTGGCCGAAAGGGGGGGACTATTTCCGGATCTGGTCTGTGAGTGTCATCTGCCATAAAGCACACATGACCGCTCTAGGCCACCGCCTTGCGCATGTGCAGCCATGGACCCGGCAGCTCTCCAGGCCGTATCGGCAGCTAGAGCTGGGAGCTCTACGCTGCCTGGCTGCTAACCCAGAACAGGGAATTGGTCGCCGTTTTGTACCAGTTTTCCTGGCGTAAAATGCCACCGTTTTCATGCAGGCGTGGGGATTTAGAGAATGCAGCCCACCATTGGTCGGCTGGCGAGACGGAGAATCCCGGGGGAGCGCTGCACCAGGACGGAGAATCCCGGGGGAGCGCCGCACCAGGACGGAGAATCCCAGGGGAGCACCGCACCAGGACGGAGAATCCCGTGGGAGCGCTGCACCGGTACGGAGAATCCCGGGGGAGCGTCGCACCAGGACGGAGAATCCTGCGGGAGCGCTGCACCAGGACGGAGAATCCCACCCATGTCTTTCTTCCTCATATCAAAGAAGCCATTAATTCTCCAGTTCAAACCAAAGTCATTCACGTTTTCATCTAGCAGAGAAACGAGACAAAATGGGACAACAAAATATCGATAGATTTAAATCCTATTAGCACAGGGGCTGAAATTGGGATTCACTGTAGTTCCCACTCTAACTGATTATCACAGATCGACACCCCCCACTTTCTCATCCTCACTCTCAATCTCTCTCTTCTCCAGAAACACAGCTAGGTGTCCCTCAAACCCACTGTTTCTGGTGACTGATCGCATAATCCCTCTTCCTCTTTTTGATAGAAAACTAATACTTTTTCCCTTTTTACTTCAAACCTCCTCATTTTCACTTTGGATTTTGATATTTTTATCACGATGAACAGTGTTTCAAATGTTCGGTGCTGGGAACCACTTTGCATCCTTTCATTAGCTGCAAACATTCAGTCGGAGACTTTGAAACCTTTTCCCGATAATATCAGCCCAATAAAGGGACTTTAAACTTTGCAAACAGTTTAATTGCTGAGATAGCTTCAGATTGGACTGGGTGAGGCCGTGTCACCTTTGATCACACATTAACACTGGAGAGTTTCCGTCTGATACATCTCGAATGTTCTGTTGTTGAGATAATAGTTACTCTCCAACAACCAGTTACTGAATGAGAGTCGACAAGATTTATGATAGTGTTCAGAACAAAAGTTAATTCTTTTTGTTCATTTTGAATATTCACCTGCTCACTGGCAATAAATACTGACTTTGCCAGTGAAGCGAATATTGCCAGAATGATTTTTTAACAACTCTAATGGTTCTGAATGCAGGTTGAATAAATTAGCCAAACATGCCCCATATTCCTATTGGATCCATATTAATCCCTTAATTATTATCTTTCAATAAACATCATTATGTTGGATGTAGAAAATGCAGATATTGGGCAGGATTTCTGGTGCAGCTCCCAGGATTCTCCATCTTGCCAGCCGGCCAATGGGGTTTCCCGTTGTTGGCAGCCCCACGGCATCGGGAAACACTCGGGCTGCCGGCGCAACGGAGAATCCCAACAGCGGAGAATCCTGTCCATTGTGTTCAATTTGAGTTTGTTCCACTTTTTTTTATGTGCACAGCATTTATTGCCCATCCCTAATTGCCCTTGAGGGGGCAGTTAAAAGTCAACCACATTGCTGTGGGCCACCTGAAAGGGGAGGGATTCATCGACCGCGTGCATCATGGCGATATCTGCCTTGATGCGGTTGAAGGCCTGGTGGGCCTCAGCTGCCAAGGGGGAAAACTGTGGACTGAATGAGTGGGCAGGCCTTGTCCGCATAATTAGGGACCCACTGGGCGTAATAGGAGAAAAACCCCAGGCATCGTTTCAGGGCCTTGCGGCAGTGGGGGAGAGGGAGTTCCAGGAAGGGGCGCATGTGGTCGGGGTCAGGCCCTTGGACTCCATTTTCCACGACATAGCCAAGGATGGCTAAACAGTTGGTGCGGAACACGCACTTATCCTTATTGTACGTGAGGTCAAGGAGTTTGGCGATATGGAGGACTTTTTGGAGGTTGGCGTCGTGGTCCTGCTGATCATGGCCGCAGGCGGTGTCGTTGTCTAGGTACGGGAAGGTAGCCCGCAGTCCAGGCCCCATTTGTGACGCCGAAGGGAACCCTGAGGAAGTGATAGAGGCGGCCATCTGCTTCGAACGCAATGTATTGGCGGTCCTCCGGGCGGATTGGGAACTGGTGGTAGGCGGACTTCAAGTCCACTGTGGAAAAGACTCGATACTGCGTAATCTGATTGACCATATCAGATATGTGTGGGAGGGGGTACGCGTCGCGCTGCATGTACCGATTGATGGTCTGACTGTAGTCAATGACCATCCTGTGTTTCTCACCAGTCTTCACTGCCACCACTTGAGCTCTCCAGGGGCTGTAGCTGGCCTCAGTGATGTCTTCCCGCAGAAGCCGTTGGACCTCCAGGATGAAGATCCTGTCCTGGGCACTGTACAGTCTGCTCCTAGTGGTGACAGGTTTGAAATCCGGCGTGAGGTTCGCAAACAGGGAAGGTGGATCGACCAAAAGTGTCGCGAGGCCGCAGATGGTGAGAGGGGGTAGGAGTCCGCCGAATTTTAAAGTTAGGCTTTGGAGATGGCACTGAAAATCCAGGCCGAGTAACAGGGCAGCGCAGAGGTGGGGGAGGACATAGTGCCGGAAGTTGCTGAATTCTACGCCTTGGACGGTGAGGGTCGCGATGCCGCATCCCCGGATTTCCACGGAATTGGATCCGGAGGCCAGGGAGATTTTCTGGGTGACAGTGTGTACCGGGAGGGAGCAGCGCCTTACCGTAGTGGGTGGATGAAGCTCTCGGTGCTCCCAGAGTCGAAGAGGCAAGTCGTCTTGTGCCCATCGATCTTCACCGTCGTCGTCGCGGTCACGAGGTTGCGGGGTCACGACTAATCAAGGGTGATAGAGGCGCATTGCGGCAGATTCTAGGAGGTCCGGGCTGGTCAGCGGTGGCAGAGGTAGCGGCAGGCGATGAACGGCCACACGAGCAGGGGTCCTGAGGCGCCGTCCAAAATGGTGCCGAAGATGGCGGCGCCCACGGGGCGTACATGGCAGGTGGCATCAAAGATAGTGGCGCCCATGGGCTGCACGTGGCTTGCGGTGAGGAAGATGGCGACGCCCACGGGCTACACATGGCTTGCGAAGGGGAAAATGGCGGCACCCCTGGGTCGCACGTGGGGCCAGTAGGAACGCTGGGCCTGGAAACAGCGGCGACCGACCGGGCCCGGCAAACAGAAGCAAAGTGTCCTTTCTTCCCATACATGTTTCAGGTGGCGCTCCGTGCCGGGCAGCACTGCCTGGGGTGTTGTTTTGCCTGCAAAAATAACAATTGGGCCCCCCAGAGTTGGCTAGCTGCCACATGGCGCAGCCTTATGGTGAGCTGGAGTCGGAAGCTGGTGGGGCCCATGATGCCCACGAGGGTGCCATGCGGTCGGGAGCGTATGACCGGACGTTACAGGAGGCAACTTCTAACGAGATCGCGAGCTGCCTAGTTGCCGCAAGATCGAGCATACCCCTTTCCAGTAGCCGCTGGCGGACGTACGCAGACTTCATGCCCATGACGTAAGCGTCTCTGATTAAAAGTTCAGTGTGCTGGACTGCCGAAACTGCCTGGCAGTCACAGTTCCTCACCAGGATGTGCAGGGCATGCCAGAAATCGTCCAGAGGCTCCCCGGGGAGTTGCTGTCTCTTGGCCTGGAGGTGCCTGGCTTATACTTGATGCACTGGTTGAATGTAATATCCCTTCAGGAGCTCCATCGCTTCAGAGCAGGTGGGTGCATCCCGGATGAGGGGAAAAATGTCAGGGCTCACCCGTGAATAGAGGACGTGCAGCTTTTGCGAGTCCGAGGGCTCTTCAGATATGGTTCTGAGGTAGCTATCGAAGCAGGCTAGCCAGTGGTCAAAGGTGGATGTAGCGTTGGATGCTTGAGGGCTTAGCTGCAGCCGATCAAGCTTGATGCGGAGATCCATCATTAAAAAAATATCAATAACACCATCAATTGCCACAAGTCGAGAATGGTGGAACAATCGAGGCTTTATTGAGCAAGGATGTTGTGCCTCCTGTAGCTGGAACTAGAATGGCTGCAGCATCGGAGAGCACACACTTTTATACACCACCTGCTGGGCGGAGCCAGCAGGCCGGGCTTTCTCGTTGTGTCCTTAATATATGGGCAGTGCCATAATACATATAATATGCCACTACTGGTGACTACCACACTGGTGTTCACTGTGGACCTGGGGAACAAGCACTGGATTGAAATCCATTTCCTGAAAGTGTCAAGAAAGCCCATTTTCTCAATTGTCTTGAGGAAACATTGCACTCACTCTGGATGAATATCCTTTATACATCCAGGGAGAGGATTAAGGTAGAGGTTTGTCTGTGGAGAATCACATTGAATAACCACCTCCACAAGTCGCTTCATAACAAATATTATTTGTTTCCACGGAGCAGAACGGAAATCTATCGCTGTTGGGAATTTGATATCAATTTCACAGTCGGCATTGAAGAAGAGATGTGTTTATTTTGATGATGTCACTCACACACAGTCCAACAGAGTGAGTTTCCTCCCCTCAGGGCAGATCCTTTTGATGTTGAGGAACAGGAAATCAAATCAGAAATGGTGAAATCGAGGAGAGAACTTCCCCGATCCCCAGTGAGTCTCCCTGATCCCCAGCGAGTCTCTCGCCCGATCCCCAGTGAATCTCTCCCCAATCCCCAGTGAGTCTCCCCCCGATCCCCAGTGAGTCTCTCCCCCCGATCCCCAGTGAGTCTCTCCCCTCGATCCCCAGTGAGTCTCTCCCCGGATCCCCAGTTAGTCTCTCCCCCCCGATCCCCAGTGAGTCTCTCCCCCCGATCCCCAGTGAGTCTCTCCCCTCGATCCCCAGTGAGTCTCTCCCCGAACCCCAGTGAGTCTCCCCCCGATCCCCAGTGAGTCTCTCCCCCAATCCCCAGTGAGTCTCTCCCCCCGATCCCCAGTGAGTCTCTCCCCCCGATCCCCAGTGAGTCTCCCCCGATCCCCAGTGAGTCTCTCCCTCCGATCCCCAGTGTGTCTCTACCCCAACCTCCAGTGAGTCTCTCCCCCGATCCCCAGTGAGCCTCTCCCCCTGTTTCCCAGTGAGTCTCTCCCTGATCCCCAGTGAGTCTCCTCGCGATCCCCAGTGAGTCTCCCCAATCCCCAGTGAGTCTCCCCCGATCCCCAGTGAGTCTCTCCCCCCGATCCCCAGTGAGTCTCTCCCCCTGATCCCCAGTGAGTCTCCCCCCGATCCCCAGTGAGTCTCTCCCCCCGATCCCCAGTGAGTCTCCCCCGGATCCCCAGTGAGTCTCTAATTTTCTGTTTTTTCTCCCAGTCTCTGTGACCCTGGATGTGGAAACAGCGAATCCCTGGCTCGAGGTGTCTGAGGATCTGAAGAGTTTGAGATGGACCCGGACCCGGAGGAGTCACCCTGACACCAGGAAGAGGTTTACATACTGTCCCTGTGTGCTGTGATCAGAGGGATTCACATCGGGGAGAGATCTGACCACGGGGTGGGGGCCTCCACAGTGGCCTGGCCCGTGATTGGGGCCTACCGATCGGCGGGTGGGCTAGTTGGATTGGATTGGATTGGATTTGTTTATTGTCACGTGTACCGAGGTACAGTGAAACGTCTTTTTCTGCAAGCAGCTCAACAGATCATTCAGTTCATGGAAGAAAAGGGAATTAAACAAAATTCAAGAAAATACAAGAAAATACATGAGAATACATAATAGGGCAACACAAGATATGCAATGTAACTACATAAGCATTGGCATCGGATGAAGCATACAGGGTGTAGTGTTAATGAGGTCAGTCCATAAGAAGGTCATTTAGGAGTCTGGTGACAGTGGGGAAGAAGCTGTTTTTGAGTCTGTTCGTGCGTGTTCTCAGACTTCTGTATCTCCTGCCTGATGGAAGAAGTTGGAAAAGTGAGTAAGCCGGGTGGGAGGGATCCTTGATTATGCTGCCCGCTTTCCCCCGGCAGCGGGAGGTGTAGATGGAGGTGTAGTTCCGTCGGGGGCCTATATTCCTCCGCGCCGGGCCTCTGTAGGGCTCCGCCGTATTGCCCCGGGGCCGGCGCGGTGTAGGCAACTGAACTCGCGCTGGCCATGGTGCACATGCGCGGACTCGCACCGGCCATAGCGCGCATGTACGATTCACCTCGGCCATGGTGTCTGATGTAATTCTGTGATCCATTAAAGGTATATTTTCTTTTATGAATTTAGAATATCCAATTATCTTTTTCCAATTAAGGGACAATTTAGCGTGGCCAATCCACCTACCCTGCGCATCTTTGGGTTGTGGGGGTGAGACCCACGCAGCCACGGGGAGAATGTGCAAACCTCACACAGACAGACAGCAGTGCTAACCACTCTGCCACCGTGCCGCCACATTAAAGGTTTATTATTACTGGTTTTAGGGAAAGTGGAGTTCAGACCACAACCCGATCAGCATGATCATATTGAACAGCAGAGGAGGTTTGAAGGGCCGAATGGCCTCCTCCTGTTCCTAATTCCGATATTCCCTTGTTATTCCTTTCTGCAGAAGGACAGCTGGTGTTCACTGAACCCAGAGATACTGATAACTAATCCCATTCCCAATTGTATCAGAAAATTAATCTTCTCTTTCCTGTTTACTCCTGAACTCCTGACTTTAACTTGCTGTCTGAAACCTTTATCACAATGAACAGTATTTCAGATGATTTGTTGGGACCAACTTTATAGCATTCCATTAGAAGTTGGAAATGTTCAATTTGATTCTGAAATTGTTTTCCAATAGCAGGATCAGGATTCTCCGGTTCCCAATCCGTGTGTTCCTTGGCCGCACGCGGTTCGCTGGCCGCGGGATTCTCTTTTCCTGCCGCTTGTTAATGGGATTTCCCATTGAAACCACCTCCATGTCGCTGGGAAACCTGCGGGCGGGAATGTGCTGCCAGCGGGAAAAGTGAATCCCGACGACCGGAGAATTCCGGCCCATATATCCAGTAAACAACCTTTAACCTTTGATAACGAGTTTAATTGTGGAGCTAGTTTCAGATTGGATTGGGGCCTCTCTGGAGATATGTTTGTTCCTGTCTCCCCTGTCTCTGAGCCAGGAATGGCAGCACAGAATCAACAGTTCCACTGGCTCTGGGTGAGATTAGTGAACACAACAGGGTCATTGGAGCCTGTTAACTGGGACATCACAGAACTCCCAATGCTCAGTGGAATGATAGACAACCTCAGTCCATCAAATGTATTCATTTAGCCTCATCTTCCTCTCACTGCTCCAAGTTATTTAACCAGGGACTTGGTCTCAGTGAATTTACAGGAGTTTCTGGAATGTTTTTCAAGCACAAAGGGCATTTCCATGTTGTATATTTTCAGTGAATTACTAAAGGGAGCAGCATTGGCAGAGGTGATTTTTCAGATGGGATATCAATTGAATCGATTTTAAACATAGATTGCTTTGGGATGCCCAATGGTTATAAAGGTTTGCTGGATTCTCCGCTGTCGGGATTCTCCGTTGTGCCGACAGTCTGGGGTTTTCCTGACATCGTGGCTGGAATCTACGATCCCCGGCGCCGAAATTACATTCGGCAGCGGGGCAGAGAATCCCCGATGACGCCTAAATCGGTGGGGGGGGGGGGGGGGGGGGCTTTGTGATTCCCCGCCCCCTGAAAAGCGGCATACTCAGAGTACGCCGCAGGCCGTATCCACGGCCTATGAACATTGGCAGAGGCCCGCCCCCGATGCTCCGCCCCTGACAGGCCAAGTTGCCGACGGTGTGGGCCGCGTGTGGTCTCACCCATCGGGAACTCAGCTTGGTGGCTGCGGACTCAATCCAGCGCCGCACAGACAGGGGAGGCCAATCCACAGACGGGGGGGGACATATTCGGGGCTGGGGGCACGGTGGTGAGGTGGTCCGGGGCGTGAGGGCTGGCTGAAGGGGGGGATTATTTCACGGATCTGTTCCGTGAGCGTCATCTGCCATGAATCACGCGTGGCCGCTCTCGGCCACCGCCTTGCGCATGTGCAGCCACGGACCCGGCAGTTCTCCAGGCCGTATCGGCAGCTAGAGCTGGGAGCTCTACGCTGCCTGGCTGCTAACCCAGAACAGGGAATTGGTCGCCGTTTTGTACAAGTTTTCCTGGCGTAAAGCGCCACTATCTTCACGCCGGCGCAAGGAATTAGTCTCCAGAACGGAGAATGCAGCCCCCTCATTGGTCAGCTGGTGAGACGGAGAACCCCGCGGGAGCGCCGCACCAGGATGGAGAATCCCGGGTGTACGCCGCACCAGGGTGGAGAATCCCGGGGGTACGCCGCACCAGGACGGAGAATCCCGGGGGTAGCGCTGCACCAGGACGGAGAATCCCGCGGGAGCGCTGCACCGGGACGGAGAATCCCGCGGGAGCGCCGCACCGGTACGGAGAATCCCGCCCATGTCTTTCTTCCTCATATCAAAGAAGCCATTAATTCTCCAGTTCAAACCAAATTCATTCACGTTTTCATCTATCAGAGAAACGAGACAAAATGGGACAACAAAATATCGATAGATTTAAATCCGATTAGCACAGGGGCTGAAATTGGGATTCACTGTCGTTCCTACTCTAACTGATTATCACAGATCGACACCTCCCACTTTCTCATCCTCACTCTCAATCTCTCTTTTCTCCAGAAACACGGCTAGATGTCCCTCAAACCCACTGTTACTGGTGACTGATCGCATAATCCCTCTTCCTCTTTTTGCTAGAAAACTAATAAAACTTATTTTCCCTTTTTACTTCTCCTCGAACCTCCTCATTTTCATTTTGGATTTTGACATTTTTATCACGATGAACAGTGTTTCAAATGTTCGGTGCTGGGAACCACTTTGCATCCTTTCATTAGCTGCAAACATTCAGTCGGAGACTTTGAAACCTTTTCCCGATAATATCAGCCCAATAAAGGGACTTTAAACTTTGCAAACAGTGTAATTGCTGAGATAGCTTCAGATTGGACTGGGTGAGGCCGTGTCACCTTTGATCACACATTAACACTGGAGAGTTTCAGTCTGATACATCTCGAATGTTCTGTTGTTGAGATAATTGTTACTCTCCAACAACCAGTTACTGAATGAGAGTCGACAAGATTTATGATAGTGTTCAGAACAAAGGTTAATTCTGTTTGTTCATTTTGAACATTCACCTGCTCATTGGCAATAAATACTGACTTTGCCAGTGAAGCGAATATTGCCAGAATTATTTTATTAAAACTCTAATAGTTCTGAATGCAGGTTGAATAAATTAGCCAAGTCTGCCCCATATTCCGATTGGATCCATTTTAATCCCTTAATTATTATCTTTCAATCAACATCATTATGATGGATGTAGAAAATGCAGATATTGGGCAGGATTTCTGGTGCAGCCCCCAGGGTTCTCCATCTTGCCAGCCGGCCAATGGGGTTTCCCGTTGTTGGCAGCCCCACGGCATCGGGAAACACTCAGGCCGCCGGCGCAAAGGAGAATCCCAACAGCGGAGAATCCCAACAGCGGAGAATCCCGTCCATTGTGTTCAATTTGAGTTTGTTCCACTTTTTGTATGTGCACCGCATTTATTTCCCATCCCGAATTGCCCTTGAGGGGGGCAGTTAAAAGTCAACCACATTGCTGTGGGCCTGGAGTCACATGGAGGCCAGACCAGGTAGGGACGGCAGATTTCCTTCCCTAAAGGACATCAGTGAACCAGATGGGTTTTTGACAATCGATAATGGTTTCATTGTCATCATTAGATTTAGAATTCCAGATATTTTATTGAGTTTAAATTCCATCACCTGCCGTGGTGGATTAGAGGCCAGGTCCCCAGATCATTATCCTGGATATCTGGATTGCTAGTCCAGTGACAATACCACTCTGCCACTGCCTCCCGGCCATTGGGACAAAGCAAAAGGTGAACTTTGTAATGTTAGGAGTTTACTGAATCAGTTATGGCAATCAGAACGTCTTTTAGATTTTTCATTGTTCCCTGACTGTTGCTCGGTTGTACAAAATTAGAATTTGCTGATAAAAGAGGGACATGTTGCTGGAGGTGTTCATCTTGCACTTATCAGAATAACACATCATCTGATCAGACCACACCTTCACTGAGAAATGTTATCCTTTGTTCTGGAATGGTGACGAAAGCCAGTTTCTGAGAATCTGCTCCGGTTCCGATCCAGATCTGGAAATGGGGCAGAGCCTCAGCATGGTTACAACATTCCTGATGTCACAATACCTTGACCCCGTGATTAGGGTCAGTGGTAGAGGTCAGGAGTTAGGGGTCAGAACCACCATTGACACAGGTTGTCATAAATGTGTCATTAAATTTGCAATTGTAAAATCCCAATCAGACTGTAAATCAAACCAACACAAAGTAGTCATTTGGCAGCACAGAACTTGAATATTGCTTGAAAAAAGATGTTGAAACTTTTCATCTTTACCCATCAGGACATTTTGCAAGAATACCGATATAAGGAAACAATTTACACTACATGAGAAGAGAGTGCTGATTTGTTGTCAAGTGGGCTCTGATTGGTAGAAGCATTCCCATGGAAAATACACCAGTGATGATGACTGATGGTTAACTGCCAAGCATGATGTAGAATTTATAGCAGGCAACTTGACCCTGATTGGCCAAAGTGAGCAAATGGCTGTCACTTATTTCAGCTGAAACCCTCTCTCGTGGGCAGTCCCTCAGCATTGAGGATGACTTGCTTCCACTCCGGGGAGGTGGGTTCTGTGGTAGCTGAATAGTCTAACCCTGGATCCGCAGACTCCACCTCTTGGCAGGTGGTGTTTGATGAGGTCTGGGGAGTGGAGGAACAGCGAAACAAGAGGGGCAGCAGCGAGGCGAGAGAGGGGCAGCAGCGAGGGGAGAGAGGGGCAGCAGCGAGGCGAGAGAGGGGCAGCAGCGAGGCGAGAGAGGGGCAGCAGCGAGGGGAGAGAGGGGCAGCAGCGAGGCGAGAGAGGGACAGCAGCGAGGCGAGAGGGGCAGCAGCGAGGCGAGAGGGGCAGCAGCGGGAGAGAGGGGCAGCAGCGAGGCGAGAGGGGCAGCAGCGAGGCGAGAGAGAGGCAACAGCGAGGCGAGAGGGGCAGCAGCGAGGGGAGAGAGGGGCAGCAGCGAGGGGAGAAGGGCAGCAGCGAGGAGAGAGGGGCAGCAGCGAGGGGAGAGAGGGCAGCAGCGAGGCGAGAGAGGGGCAGCAGCGAGGCGAGAGAGAGGCAGCAGCGAGGCGAGAGGGGCAGCAGCGAGGGGAGAGAGGGGCAGCAGCGAGAGAGAAGGGCAGCAGCGAGGCGAGAGAGGGGCAGCAGCGAGGCGAGGAG